>NC_090790.1:20148621-20408621 GCF_040054535.1 Antennarius striatus
GACAGGAACATGATGCTGCATAAATGTAGAAATATATACAGATAGTCGTCAACAGGCGAACGCAACTGATTCCTAAAGGCCGTTTGTAAGATGAATTGTTCGTAAGTCGTTATTTATTAAATGTCAATGTCTAATCTCCATTTGAGGTCATTTAAATGTCATTACTACTGTAAATACTAAAGTAATGTCATTACTGCTCTAAATACTAAAGTAATGTCATTACTGCTCTAAATACTAAAGTAATGTCATTACTACTGTGAATACTAAAGTAATGTCATTACTACTCTAAATACTAAAGTAATGTCATTACTACTCTAAATACTAAAGTAATGTCATTACTACACTAAATACTAAAGTAATGTCATTACTACTCTAAATACTAAAGTAATGCCTTTACTACTCTAAATACTAAAGTAATCTCATTACTACTCTAAATACTAAAGTAATGTCATTACTACTCTAAATACTAAAGTAATGTCATTACTAGCTTCGTATCTGCGATTGTTCATATCTTCAAAGTCAAAGTCAGCTGTATTGTCAAATGTACCATATATGCACGACATACAGCACAGATGAGATTGCAGTCCTCTCTGACCCACGGTAAACAGGCAGTACAACAGGCAGTACAACAGGCAGTGCAACACAGACAGTAGATAACTGGTAGTACAACACAGGCAGGACAACACAGGCAGGACAACACAGGTAGTACAACACAGGCAGTACAACACAGGCAGTACAACACAGGCAGTACAACACAGGTAGTACAACACAGGCAGTACAACACAGGCAGTACAACACAGGCAGTACAACACAGGTAGTACAACACAGGCAGTACAACACAGGTAGTACAACACAGGCAGTACAACACAGGTAGTACAACACAGGCAGTACAACACAGGTAGTACAACACAGGCAGTACAACACAGGCAGTACAACACAGGCAGTACAATACAGGCAGTACAACAGGCAGTACAACTCAGGCAGGACAGCACAGGCAGGACAACCAAGCAGTACAACAGGCAGTACAACAGTCAGTACAACACAGACAGTACATCAGACAGTACAGCACGAAGTAGTAGACGAAACACAAAGGATGGTAAACGTCTCTATATCTTGAGGACGTCATGTTCTAACTGTTAACTCCCGGTTGTTTCAGATCGACAGCGTCCCTCCAGATGTTTTAATGACATTTATTCAATCCTGTTGAGCGTCACTGACACCGTTTTTCCTGTCGTGTTCACTCTATTCAGGGTTTTGGAAAACAAGTGGATGTGTCATATATTGCCAAACATTACAACATGAGCAAAAGCAAAGTGGACAACCAGTTCTACAGCGTGGAAGTGGGAGACTCCACCTTCACGGTTTTAAAGCGGTACCAGAATCTAAAGCCCATCGGATCCGGAGCTCAGGGAATAGTCTGGTAAGGATTTATTGACGTGTTTAACGTGAAATCTACTCACCCCGGTGGCATTATGGAGCGTTATTAAAGAAGGAAAACCTCTGCTCATCGTTTCCTCTGCTGCTGCGTGAGAGTGAACAAAATATAAATACACAGACGTTTATGAAGCTTCTATAATTAATAAGTTTCAGGAAGTAGTATTTCAGGTTTATGGTTGAACGTTCGAGCGGAAGCCTCTGACTCAGCTTTAAAGAAAGTTTATGAAGTTAAACTTCATCAATGTAGGAATGTTTTATATCTTTAAAGAACAATTTGGGCATTTTTAAGGACAAATAAACCTGATTCATTCATGTTTTCTTGAAAGATGTTTCACCTCTCATCCAAGAGGCTTCTTCAGTTCTAGTGGTGCTTTTGGACAAGACTGTGGGATCAATGCTTCCATGGAGGCTCCTCTGTTTCCATGGTCACGCCATCCCTGGCAGGAAGTCAGGAGAAACATGACAAATCAGTTCATCCACCTGTTCTCTCTCTCTCTCTCTCTCACACACACACACACACACACACACACACACACACACACACACACACACACACACACACACACACACACACACACACACACACACACACACACACACACACACACACACACACACACACACATACATTATATGTCTCGTACTAATAAGTAGAAATGGAAGACTTTAGCATTGATGCTAAGCTGTAGCATGTGTTGAATCTGTTCCGTGACTGAACTCGTAAGTCAAGCAACATTTAACCATTTAAAATAACAGAAATCATTTCTATAAGAAAAAGAACGAGATCCGATCTCACTGATGTCGTATCCATCCGCCAACTAGCGCTGGTGTCCTGAAACACGACTCTTATCTTGGATTTTCTCTCGTATATTGAATTAAATTCTGGACAGAATGACGACTCTTATTTCAAATGACTCTTATAATGAGCAGCTTGTATCTGGAAATACGACTGTGAAGTGTCAAAATAGTCAAATAAAAAGTCTGACTACTGAATCCTTTCCTGTTTCCACAGTGCGGGTTACGATGCTGTCCTGGACAGAAACGTCGCCATCAAGAAGCTGAGCAGACCTTTCCAGAACCAGACCCACGCTAAGAGGGCTTACCGGGAGCTGGTGCTCATGAAATGTGTTAATCACAAAAATGTAAGCACACTTAAGATTAATTAATCCTGTTACAACAAGTCAGGATTCCATTCCTGTCAACAGACCAGGGTTATTCTCTCTAGAATAACCCAGATTCTCTCTGCTCCTCTTCCAGATTATCAGTTTATTAAATGTCTTCACGCCGCAGAAATCTCTAGAGGAATTCCAGGATGTGTGAGTACACAATTCTCTTTTCATAATTATATAACCAAGAAAACGGTGTTTTTACTGATCCGCTGGAGCTCAGGCAGTGAAAGTCCTGCAGGTGAAACCTGAGGCTTCTGGGTGGATCCGGTTCTCATCCTGAATGATGGATGAGAGTCGGGTCTCCTGGACCATCGACGGGCGGCGGCGCTCAGATTGTGACCTCCATTGATTTAGTTTATTGCTTTTAGCAGGAAACCAACTCACATTTTGCTCAGTTAGCTTTAGCTCCTCAGCTAACGCAGCGCTTGTCTCAGGTACCTTGTGATGGAGCTGATGGACGCCAACCTGTGCCAGGTGATTCAGATGGAGCTCGACCACGAGAGAATGTCCTACCTCCTCTACCAGATGCTGTGTGGCATCAAACATCTGCACTCAGCCGGCATCATCCACAGGGTAGGAGACACGCCTCCAGGTTCCTTCATGTGGTTCTGTCTCACTGATGTCGTATCCATCCGCCAACACGCGGTAAAGAACGAGATCCGGTCTCACTGATGTCGTATCCATCCGCCAACACGTGGTAAAGAACGAGATCCGGTCTCACTGATGTCGTATCCATCCGCCAACACGCGGTAAAGAACGAGATCCGGTCTCACCGATGTCGTATCCATCCGCCAACACGTGGCATTGTCCTGAAAAATGGCTCAAATCTCAAATTTTTGCAGAAATATGTACGGAGCGACGACTTGTACCTCCAGTAACTCGGGTGTGGAGCAGCTCGTATCTCGCGGTACTACTTTACGTGTTAAAGTTGTTTTCATCTGTTCATCATCTTGTTCTTCTCTCTCCTCCAGGACCTCAAACCAAGCAATATCGTGGTGAAGTCAGACTGCACCTTGAAAATCCTGGACTTTGGTCTGGCCAGAACCGCCGGCACCAGCTTCATGATGACCCCCTACGTGGTGACCAGATACTACAGAGCCCCAGAGGTGATCCTGGGAATGGGATACAAGGAGAACGGTGAGGATGGGCCGCGTTCCAATCGGGGTTTTTTTTTTGTCTCTATAACTTGCTGTTTTTATTTCTTTGCTGATTAACTTCTAGTTTACAGTCACTGATGAGTCAAACACTAACTCATGCCCTGTTTTCTTTTGCTCACCTGGATGCATACAGTGGATATATGGTCGGTGGGGTGCATTATGGGAGAAATGGTGCGGCACAAAATCCTCTTCCCTGGGCGGGACTGTATCCTTAAACCACCGACGTTACTTGATGATCATATTCTGTTTGATGCCTAGAATAAGACTCCGTCATCCTGTTGCTCCAGTCGCGTTTTGTGAGAAATGGATTTTTCCCAGCATGCTTCAGGCCTGATGTTCTCTGCATGCTGCTGTAGGTGAACTAAAACTTGTCCAGGCGACACTTGTTAACCTTAATTCACAAAACTTATCCTAAAGCCTGACTGAACAAGCTAGGAAAAACTAGTAACTTGATCTATGATCATTTCGTTTGCTCCGCCTTTTCAAAGTGAGATTCTGCAGAACCGCAGGATTACTCACTTTAGGCACTTTAAAAGTCATAAAGAAACTCAAGTTACAGCTTTAATCAAATTTTCTGTGTGACTTAACAGTTTGGTGCGTCGCTGCAGACAAATGTTCCTTCGCCCATGTCGTTATGGCAACAGGGAACGTTTTTCTCCAGCAAAAGCCCAAACATATATTAAAAAGTAGACGCCAGTTCAGGAATCACCCAAAGTAATAACGATGGAGGCTGTGTGTGTGTGTGTGTGTGTGTGTGTGTGTGTGTGTGTGTGTGTGTGTGTGTGTGTGTGTGTGTGTGTGTGTGTGTGTGTGTGTGTGTGTGTGTGTGTGATTGTAGTGGACATGTGGTCAGTGGGCTGTGTCTTTGGAGAGCTAATAACAGGGATGGTTCATCTCAGTTCTTCTCAAGTGTTCCTCAAGTCTTCTAGAACACATGTGTCAAACTCAAGGCCCGGGGGCCAAATGTGGCCCTCTTCATCATTCTATGTGACCCTCGAGAACATAAAAGGTCAGAGTGCCTAAAAAAAAATAGATCAAAATTGTGCTTTGACCAAAACTACATTTCCCACAATGCAGTAGTTCAGCCCATCTTAACTCTGACTAAACATAGTGAACAAAGTTAATGTCCTAACTTGTGTCTGATGTTATTTTTCTTTATTGATTGATAGTTTGATCCTTGATTGATGGAGTTCTGTGGGTTTAATAACCTGACAAATGAAAAGGATTTATGTTAGAACAGAGAAACAAACAAACATGTTTTTTCTGTCTAACTGTAATGTTTGGAACTAGAATCAGTCAGAAATTCAGTTATTTAACATTAAGGAGTAGTTACATTTAGTTACATTACACTGAGTTACATTTAGTTACATTTATTAGTTACATTAAGGAGTAGTTACATTTAGTTACATTACACTGAGTTACATTTAGTTACATTTATTAGTTACATTAAGGAGTAGTTACATTTAGTTACATTACACTGAGTTACATTTAGTTACATTTATTAGTTACATCTGGCCCTTTGAGGACAGCCGATATGCTGTTGTGGACCTCAGTGAAAACGAGTTTGCCCTGCCAGGTCTGAACGGTTCTCCTCAGTCGTCCCTCAGATCTTCTCGATGGTTCTTCTCGTGTCTCGGGCTTCTGTTTGTTCCTTCAGTCTCTATTTCCATCTTCATAAATGTATTCTGTGAATAAAGAGCGGACAGGACGACAAGGTTTCCTTCACCCTGACCCACATCAGACATCGACCAGTGGAACAAGGTGATTGAGCAGCTGGGAACGCCCTCGCCTGAGTTCATGAAGAAGCTCCAGCCTACGGTGAGGAACTACGTGGAGAACCGCCCCAAATACGCAGGACTCACGTTCCCCAAACTGTTCCCCGACTGCCTGTTCCCCGCCGACTCCGAGCACAACAAACTGAAAGGTGAGAGCCAGATAGATAGATCATTCTCAGAGGAAACGTTCTCAGAGGAACGTTCTCAGAGGAACGTTCTCTCCTCCACCTCTCACACTTGTTTCTCTCCAAACCCAGCGAGCCAGGCCAGAGACCTTCTGTCTAAGATGCTGATCATCGACCCCGCCAAGCGGATATCGGTGGACGAGGCCTTGCAGCACCCCTACATCAACGTGTGGTACGATCCGGCTGAGGTGGAGGCGGTGAGTGGGCCTCCTGTTTCTGATTGGTTCAAGGGGTGGGGGGGTGGGACAAACAACAAGGCCGCCGGTGCATCAAAGTGTTTCAAAAGTTTGGTTCACATCTCATCTTCAGTTCTGTCACTTTTTTACACGTTTGACCTCCGACTGGTGAACTCTAAAGTCGTGGCTGCTCATCACAGACCGGTGTGGCGTGTCGATCCGACCCGTCCCCTCAGGGCGGTGGCGTTTCTGGATGATTTGGTGAAGACTCATTTCTTCATCAGAGCCTCATTAGCATGAGGTGACAGAGAGATGGGGAACCAGCCTGCACCCCTCCCACCTGCAGACACACACTAATGGATGTATGAGATAACAAACACACTGATGGGTGCATGAGACAGCCGGTGAAATACCCCGCCGGGAGGCTTTTGTGCAGACGCCACAGGACACAAATCCTCTGCAGCGGCGAGCAGCCAGCAGAGGACTTCCTGTCCGAGTCGCTCTTTGATGGTTTTGTTGATGATGTTGTTGTCAGAGTTGATGAGGTGTGTGTCTCAACACGTTTTCTGCTGTCTCCCCTTTCTTTAACGTCATCTCATGCTGATGAAGGCCAGAGATCTCATCCAGATATCCATGGTAAATAACAGCCGCCCGACATCCGAGAGAACAGTTTGCTCTGTAATGACTCTGAGGTTCACGAGTGACGACCAATCAGAATCGGAATCAGTGTGGATAAAAGAGCCGCAGACGCGTCTGTCAGTGAATGAATGAACGTCCAGAGACGAGGCGTGGCACAAAATTAAAGATAGAAACATCTATTTCTAGTAATTTGCGTCATTTGTCCACTTTAGAACCCACTTCTGTGTGTTTCCTGTCGGACGTGTTCCTCATGAGATTTCTCCATCTCCATTCTTTTGATCCCGTCATGTTCAGTTATTACATTTATGTCACCTCCAGATGTTAGTGTAAACGTTGTGTTCTGTCTAGTCACCTGGGTAACCTGTTGCTGATCTGGTTTTGTTCTCCTACCCTTTAGCCCCCCCCTCAGATCTACGACAAGCAGCTGGATGAGAGAGAACACTCCATTGATGAATGGAAAGGTGAGACCAAGCCAATCTGGAGTTATGTACATTAAACAAGCACTAAAATAATACTAATTTCCTACAATGTCATGTTTGACGTCATGACTTTGTTTTCCGCTCCGTTCGCCAGAACTCATCTACAAAGAGGTGATGAACTTTGAGGAGAGAACGAAGAATGGCGTTGTGAAGGGACAGCCTTCACCTTCAGGTACTCTCAGTGCATAACCCTAATCGCTCTGTAAGTGAATCTACTACAACCTTCCTGGAGTTACGTGTAAACAGATGAACCATCGTGCTGTTGGCCATGTGTCCCCGTCTCCTGCATCTCCTGTTACACTGAATGTGGTGTGGTGTTGTTCCTGTGTGCAGTAATGTTTGCCTGTCAGTGCACTTAATGTCATCTAATTGATGTGTGTGTTCGTGTGTGTGTGTGTGTGTGTGTGTGTGTGTATAATACATCACGGCTTCAGGTTTGGGTCCCTGATGGTCCATCACAGGAGGTTCCAGTCTTCAGCTGCAGCTTCTAATTAACCCTTTAAAGCCAAACCTATCGTATTTGACACATTGCATAAAAAATATGCCACTTTTTTCCCTGATTTACACAATCAGACACATGCACCTGAATTTACCATGCAAACACATTCAGGATTTAGCCATATTTATACAAATTAATACAAAATTTTGACCTTATTTTCCAAAAATTAGATTTTTCTGGCAATTTTTTAAAGGGTTAATACAGGTCTGCTTTTGGCTGCAGTTCTCGTGTTTCATCACAGGGGGGCAGGACATAGTCATTGTGGAGCAAACAAACTGAACCATCAAGAAAAATACCTCAAAGAAGTAGGGGCAGCTGCTGACCAGGAGGGGGCGCTGCAGCATGAGGATGGGAGGGGAAATGAGTGTGAAGCAGAAAGTCCCTAAATAATTAGAAATATAAAGAAATATAAAGGAGTGTTCACACAGTTTAGACTGGTTAATCTGCTTTTAATGCTTCATCTACGCCGCAGCTAACCACAAACAGCAGCTGAGTCTTAAATCAAGACTCAAAATGTTTTCTGGAGAAAAAGATGGATTTGTCCTGAAAACACGGGCATCATTTTGGGATAAATAAAAGCTAAAATCTAAAATACAGGTGAACCTCGGCTCACGTTGTTTGGGGTTACATTGTTCTTGATTTGATGTCGGTTTAAAAAAAAAATACTTGGAAAAATAAAAATCAGGTTGACGTCATTTCCCTCCACTTTAAGTCTCCTTTAATAAAGTTCAGTACAGAACTGGGAATCTTTATCTACAGTTTAGTCTGGAGACGACTTTGTTCATCTGAAGTCGTTTTTCGATGTAAGCCGAGGTTCACCTGTGTTTCCAGCAGGTGGCAGCACCCATTTACAGGTTTACCTGTCGCTTCCTGTTGATGACACCCACCAGACCCAAACCTCCCCGCCCCGCCTCATCATTTCAGCCCAGCCTGTTGTTTTCTAGGTTTAACTCTACCTGCCCCCCGTCCCCCTTTACCTGGACTCCTTTACGTTGTAACCCCCCGCTGCTGTTGATTCCCTTAGCACAGGTGCAGCCGTGAACAGCAGCGAGAGCCTCCCCCCCTCCTCGTCCATCAACGACATCTCGTCCATGTCCACCGACCAGACCCTGGCGTCCGACACCGACAGCAGCCTGGAGGCGTCCACCGGACCCCTGGGGTGCTGCAGGTGACTAGCCGCCTGCCTGCGCAACCCCATGTTCTTCCGGAGGTGAAGACCCCCACCCGGAAACGACCGACTGAAACCACGACGATAACAACGACAACGGCAACCACAACAAGAGCAAAGATCAAAAAGAATACATTCTGAACAAAAAAAGTTCTGGAGCAGATTCTGGAACGATGGAATCTCCGGCCGCGCTTCGTCTTTCAAACAGCGATGGTTCTAAACGAGACCGGCTGTGTGTCAACGTTCACTAGCTGCTTTGCTGATGTTCCCCTCATAACCTGTGCGTGGCGTCCAAACGGAACCCAACGGAACCGATCAAAACCCAACGGAACCAATAGGGAACCAATGGAACCAATCTGAACCCAACGGAACCAATCGGAACCCAATGGAACCAATCTGAACCCAATGGAACCAATCGGAACCCAACGGAACCAATCGGAACCCAACGGAACCAATCGGAACCCAATGGAACCGAAAGGCACCAATGGTACCAAACGCTTCCAGGTGCATTAATGCTGCAAAACCCCCGTGGCAAGGTGGGCGCCATCACCACACAATGACCCCCCACACCCCTGTCATGTGACACTGCTGCATTCTGACCCCTATAGGCTTCATCCCCCCGCCTGATTTCTGTGTCTATGTGGATTTAACCCTGCAGGGACCCGATGTTAGTCTCACCTGGGGCCACGCCCCCCTTCGTCACTTGTAAATAATGTAATTCTGTACAGTGGGGGTGGGGGGTGCAGTACCGGGGGGGGGGGCTGTAGCGTACCTTGCCACATCACTGCGTCCCACCTGAGTTGCTCCTGCCTGTAGCTGTTAGTCCTGCATGAGTAGATTAAATGGAGCTGATGTCACTTCCTGTTTATATGCGACACGAGGTATCCACACTGGGGGGGGTCATGTCATGTGATTTGGGAATGGGAACATGCGCGTACACTAACCCCCCCTCCCCACAAGCCAGCTGCTGCCCTGCATGCCCCGTAGACGGTTGTTTCACTGTGACGCCCCCACGCAGAGCGCATTTAATGACTTTAAGGCAGTCACATGACGAGGGGGCAGAGCATTAACGCCACAAACTGGACGGATTGATTGATTGGTTGATTGACTGATATTTTAAACTTCTGAATCCCTGTGGAAACACCTTGGAATAAAAAAAAGCTGTTTTGGGGGTTTTAAATGAAATTTAAATAAATTTTTAAGGTCAATCAAATCAAAGTCAAGTCAATCAAATCAAATGATCAATTTCTAATCATTTGATTTCATTTCCCAACAGCTGTACACACAGGCTGTTCAACTCCATCTTTTCTTTTCTGTGTTCTGTACGTATCTGAATTCCCATCCATTCTATTTCCGGTTCGGTGGTTTTAGTTTGAATTCACTCTAGAAAAAAAAGAAAACAAACCGTTTTTCGTTTCTGGCGCGTCAAAAATCCGGGTCACCGCTCTGCCCGCCTGATGTCCCGGTAAAGTCCCGGTAAAGACCACCGGACGTCCGGTGTGGTTCTGTTCAGGGTCCGGTCTTCAAACAGGGTCTAAATCTTTTGTGTGTTCGTTTTCTTGGGGGGGTTGTTCTCTTGCACTGATCCTACAGGGCCTTTTAACCACCCCATCCATCAGTCCTCTTCTTCCGGTACATTTACGGTACAAAATACCGAGAAGTCTGACTTTGAATGTGATTGTTTTTGCGTGGCGTCCCTCCAGACGCCTGGAGGTCAACACTGAATGTAGGATGATGGACCAGCATCCAACACCACCGGCGTGGATCCCAAACTTTTCGTGACTTTGCTTTAAGAATGTTTAAAAAGACGCGGGAAGAAGTTTGTGCATAAACTCGTTAGAATAACGGCTCCTGATTGGCGATCCATCGTGGGTTCAGGATTCACTGTTCCATCGTGGAAACTTTGGACTCTTGTGATGCTTTGAATTTTAATGTCCACACCTTTAATTCACTGTAAATAACAACAATCCAACAATGCAATAAAACGCTTATTGCGCCGGGAGGGGGGCGGCTCAGACCTACCGGTGATCGATCAGCTGACGTCATTCACCGGTTCTTTTTACTCCGTGCTGTTTTGATGAAACATTCTCTTGATATTGTCAGGTTGTAAGAAAAATAAAGAATAAACAGAGAACCCGTGTCCGTCCCACGCTGATCTCAAAGCTTCAGGCTGTCGCGTTTCAATAAAGTTCGAACAAATGCAAAAGAAAAAAAATTCTGAAAGCTGTTACTGTAAACACCAACATTTTAAAGGAACTGTGTATGTACAAATACTATATGTATGTGATTGACAATAAACAAAACCTTTGATCTTGGACTGCAGATGCGTGTTTATTTACCTGTTTTTGGTAACGTTTGTATTTTTCTAGTTCTCTCATTAGAAATACTTTTTTTTTGTTTTCTTAATCCACAATACAGTTTTATTTTACATAAAGACATAAATGAAGTCAAAGGTACTGAAATAAAATTAAAGGAACGTAATAAATGATTTAAAGAGATGATTTAAATATCTGAAATGTCTTTCCCCAAACTGATCTGTGGTCATCAATATTTTTTTGCGTTTTGTTTTCCATGAAGATTTTCTCTGAGATAAACACAGTGTTAGCACATGGGATGGAAAATCAACGTACACCAGAGATGTTTGCGAACAGGATATAATAAAAGCCGTTTCCCGACAATCGTCACGGAGCGTGCAAACGTTGGGCAGCTAAACGAACACAATCTGGGTAAGTGAAGCATATTTCAACATGCAACATTCTTGATTGTTGGATAAGTTAAACCAACAATTAAATGATGTGATTCCTGGGGTGAACTCAAAAACCAAAAAGAACATAAAGACAAAGAGACACAAAAACTTTTAACAGAAAGAAAATACAATCAAAATAAGACATGCCTGCTGGATTCAAACCACTTCCTGTTCCGTAAATACATTTCCTACCCTCCTGTGGCCATACCGAGTAACCACAACAGCAACAATCAGTTTCAGTGGTACCTCTACTTACGAAATTAATTGGTTCCGGAAGAAATTTCGAAAGTAGAGACGTGTTTTCCATGCAGATGCCCTAATCCGTTCCAAGCCACGAAAAACATAAATGTTTTATAAAGCATAAAAATGCATCAAAACATGTAACAAATACATGTTATGATTAGATTATTACACAATAAATGAGAGTTGTGCATAATGTAAAAAACAAAGTATAAATAATAATGATGGTCATTTACCTTTTAACTGTCCTCATTGTTTTTTGCCCTCTTTTGTTCATGCCCTCTTGCCCCCCCATGAACAACAGAGTGAATTCCAGTCCTCCTTCTGAACTTCTCCAACCACCCACGCGATGCCTTAAACTCCTTAAACTTCCTTTTGTTTTAATAACGTGGTGATTGTAGATGCATTACGGCCATATTCTTTGGTGAGATCAACCAAACGCATCCCTTTTTCAGGCTTTTCTATCATCTCTTGCTTTGTTTGTACGGACAAAAAAACTCTTTTCTTCGTCTTTTCCCCTTTTCTCCGTCACTTTCATAGTGAATACTCTAAAAGTTAATATATTTGCGCAAAACTATCAGAACACCTTGAGGACGCTGCACAGACACTTATCTAGCTACACACAGAGGTCCCTCCTAGCCAATGGGATGCCAGGAAGATACATACTAGCTAATAGCCAATGGCAGAGCAGCCATGAGAATAAGAGTATCAGCCCATACTGTATTTTTACCTTTTGTAAGTTGAAATTTCTTTTGTTACTAGAGGCAATATTTTCCTGCTGAGAAATTTCTTAATTATAAAATTTCGTTAAGTAGAGACATTCGTAAGTAGAGGTACCACTGTATATGCAATTAAATATGGAGGGGGGGGCCACATTGGGCCCGCGGGCCTCAGTTTGGGGACCACTGATGTAGAAGTATCAAAATCCTGAAAGGCCGACTGAATTATATCTGATAAACCTGGGAATAAAGGGTTAAATTCTGGTCACCGTTCAGGATCAATAAAAGGAGAAATATCAATTCGTTAAAAATGACCAAAAAAATTCCTGCATATGTTTGATATGCGAACCAGATGGACACGCAGTGAGAAAGCTGCATCACGAATGAGGAAACACTTTAAGAGAAACTACTAGTTTTATTTTTGTGTCCACAATAAAAACAGTATTAACAGTCAACAGTCAGAACAAGCAGAGGAAATGTGCTGAAGGTAACTTCATTACTAACAGTCTGTACAGTCAGAGACGCAGAGCGCTGCGTCAGGGCTGGTTTGACCAACGCAACACAACTCAATAATTTATCCTCTTCACTTACGTTGTGTAATACTGTTGTTCTTCACTTCCAAAATGATTGACATAATTCCTTCGTGTAATTCTACGACTTCAAACATTCTTCATGAAATCCTTCTATTTGAATTGTCTTCCTTCTTTTATGTAACGGAATCACACTATGCATAAAATAAACAGCAAAAAAAATCACAAACATCTACATAGACGGTGTTACAGCTTCTCCACTATTGTCTGTTTTAGTCACAGCTGATCACTCGTGTGCTTGTGTCGGTGAGGAGCTGCACGTTTGAAATGATTAAACTAAACATACGAGCGGTAATAAAAGCCGGGGCTCATCACAGTTCAAATGAAATCGTTCTGCAGCATTTTACAAATTTATTAAAAGGCACCTGACGTCTTCTATTTCCACCAGACTTAAGCGGAAAAAAACGGCTCACAATAGTCGTTACGACAAACAGCTGTTTCACAAGATATGTGAAAACTAAAAGGCAACACAATCCGGTAAGTGATCGTTTAAAGGCACGACTTTTTGAACCTCCAGGCGCTTTTAAGTTGAAATGGTGGGACGACGGATTGATGACAGGTTTCACCCGTGTGGCGTTGAGCACCGACGGCGCTCAGGACTTAGACAACAGCATCACAAAAGCAGATTAATGAATGAAGACGAGATTAGTTTTGTTAGAAAGGACAGCAAACACTGTGGACACACAGAATCAGTCGTGTGTAAATCATGCGGACGGGCGATCGCGCTTTAGTTTGAGGCGTTTCTCGTTCCGCTTCAACAGGAAATGACTTCATATTTTACATAAAAACAAGTGATCCAGACTGTACAACGTTTTTGTCTTCTGATTGTGTACACGTACACACCCCCACACACACGTGTTGTAGGATGTGCACGAGTACCAATCTTCGGCTAATGCGTTCCACCCGTAGCGCACTTCCTGATGCCGTCAGCCAATAGAATGCACGTACGGTGTCACGTGACTGCCTACTAAAAATCCGCAATGAGGTTGATACACGAATGCGCGAGGGCGCACTGTACAGTGCGCGAATACAAAAAACGACGAGTCGTGAAACGGGTTTGGTGGCGTCGACTCGCTGATGAAACGGAGACGTTAATACTGAAGGTTTGCGTCGCGCCTCAAAGGCCCCTGAGTGACGTCACAGTGTGTGGACTTCCTGGTCCCGCCCCCGTTACGAAGCACCTGAAGACCCGACCCGTCAGCGATTCATTTCGGTTTCGTTTTTTTTGGGAGGGGGGGACACGACCTAGAATTTCTGTGGCTTGAACTGAGTACGTACAGCACATCGGGTTTGGGACGGAAATGTGTTCCCCCGTCCTGAAATGTCAAATTATAAAGTAATAATTCAGTTCAAGTCCCAATTTTATAACTGAGTTAATTAATAACCTCCTTCCCACCCCTCAATGACACCCCCCCCCCACCGCCTCATCAAGCCTGCGGGTCAGATTTTTCTGTTAAACCGATGAAGGTCCCGTTCTGGGGGTCGTTCTTCTCCTTGTCGCTGACGGGGCAGTAGGACGTGTCGTCCTCCGTGGACGTCTGCAGGAGAGACCGGGATACAAAAATCATTTATTACCCCTGCAGTCAGACAGGAGTCGACTTCCTGTCGACACGTTTACGATAAAAAGAGGAAAACTTTAGAGGAGAGGTCAACCCAAAGAAAAAACAGAGGATGCATTTAAAGAATCTAGATTATAACTGCGCTGTTCCCTCGAGAGGTAAGAGTTAGGTTGTATGCCTGTCAAGACCGTAGATCAAAACGCAAGAATAATTAACCGCACGACTACTCTTACAGTAAACACAATCAAATGAGAGTAGCTCAAATGAGAGTGTATCAAGGCTTTGGCTAACACGTGACATGTATACACACAGCCCCACTAATCCTGATAAACTGACCAACACAACTCTTGACCTGAAAGAAAGAAAAAAAAAAAAGATTTCATCCTCAAACTTCAATGTTTTTTCTTTGAAATTAAATATTATAACCTTTGGTCCGACTTAGGGTGCAGGATACGTCCCTGGAAACACCCCGATCATGGATGAGATACATACAAGATGAAACAAGGCAGTCAAGAGACTGCATCATCCTGCGACACCCCTGAATTCAAAATTTTACCCTGACCTACATCATCACATGTTTTTACCTCTGGCTTCCTGGAAATGTTGCTTTTTGTTGTGTGATTATATCTCATCAGGTTCTAATTTCCATCCCCTCACCTCCCTGAATGGAACGCCTTTTGTTTCATCTGTCTTATCGGGTTTCTCAGATATGTGCAAAAAAACATTACAAAGGTAGAAATTTGACCTTGACCTAGATTACTCAAGGTTTGATCTACTTTCTTGTGAACTTTCTTACGTCCAGAAAAGCGCAATTACAACATAGATGATAAAGAGGAGCAGAAGCATGGATAAAGCCAGTAACTCTATAGACTTACAGCATAGAGAGCCTTGGTAAACACAATGCGCTTAGCTTCGTTCTGCACAGACACAAACACATGCAGTGCCGTTAGTGTGACGCCAAGCAACCGCATGAATTACGTCAAAACGGGAACGACTCGTTGGGATAAAAAATGACAATGACGAGCGGTTAATGAGAGAGAAGAAACCCGGCGGGACGTGATGTCATACCTTCTGTTGGCGCGCCCGGATCAGAAGGACGATGAAGGCCGCCAGCGTGATGGCGCCCAGCCCCACGATGATGAGTGGGAAGTTGGACCCGAGCGAGACGATCAGCAGCAGCTTCTGCAGTTTGGCCGCAGACGCGTCGTCGATCACCACGCTCTGCATCAAAAGGTGGTTAAGAACGTACGCGTTCAGCTCCGAACCGCCACGACACGCAGATCCTCCAGGCCGGCGCCGGGGGGCGGAGCAAACGGTGCGTTGTTTACATCTGAGACTAAATTCAAACTGCTTTCTGTAAGTAGTTCTAGTATGTTTTGTGTTTTTTACCTCATTGAGGAACATGACAGGAAAGATGGTTTCATTCACGGTCCGGGTTTTCCTGTTAGGATACAGATCACAATCACAGTATGGACACGTGTCAACAACAACAACAACAACAATAATAATACAGTAGAACCTGAGATACGAGTTGATTCCGTTCCATTACTGAACTGTAAGGCAAACGATATTTAACCATTTAAAATAACTGAAATCATTTTAATCCATTCCAGCCTTGTAAAATAGGCCCAAACGTCCTACATTATGAAAAACAACATATTGTTATCAACCAACAGACACGCAGACTTTACCTGTGTGTAATTAATTATTTATAAGTTACGTAAACAATGATAAAGAATGAAAAGAAACACAAAAGTCAGGAGAACACACGAGCTACGTCTTTACTCCACCAACGAGAACGAGATCCGGTCTCACTGATGTCGTATCCATCCGCCAACTTCTATCTCGGATTTTCCTCATATGTTGAAAAAAAATATGGACAAAGCTACGACCCCTATCTCAAACAACTCGTATCTCGAGGTACTACTGAAATAGTAATAATAATAATAATAATAATAATGAGACTCACGGGAATCCGAGGATCCTGCTGAGCAGGATGTTGACTTGTGCTCTCTTGTTCGCCCTCACAATCACTCCTGTGGTCTAAACAGAAAATAAAGACATCATTGATGTAAAGATTACTGCAGCATCACAAAACATGTCAAAGTCAAATCTACAGTTTCAAGAGGCAAAGTTCTATCGTGCTAGTTCAGTTTCTACTAGTTCTGTACTATTAGTTCTGTACTACTGCCTTGCTGCCAGCAGGTGGCGCCACGGTGCTTCGATGGCGTCCTGGAGGTGAACCTCTGCAGCGTTTGAAGGTGGAGGCTCACCGGGTTCAGGTCCAAGAACGTCTGGTGGTGGCGGCTCTGGGGGGCCATTCCTCCGATGGCGGCCACGTATTTCTCATCCGCCAGGTGAAAGTGAGGAAACGAGGCGACGACGGGGGCGCCTGAGGAGAAAGACCACCCACATGAAGCTGCTGTTACGACCGTGAAGACGTGTGACACGTATGGTCGCAGCTCACGGCGGTTCTGAGGGGAGACGACGTCGTGACAGGAAAGCTCTCATCGCTCAACAGGTTGACGACAACACGCCAACTGTGTTCGTCCAGATTTCCTGCTGTTGTGTCGTCCACTGAGAACTTTCGGAACGAGCGAAGATGGCGAGATATGATCTGGCCTTCGCCACGGGACGCTCGACTCGGGTCGGCCTTTTAAGGCAGACGAACAATAGAAACACGAACGACCTGCTAAACACATCTGGGCTCTGCTGATGTCCAGATAATGACACTTCCTTCCTCACGCCGGGAACAACACGACACCTCTGACCTCGGGACCACGCCGCTCCAGGGGGCGTGTGATCGCTCCACCTGCGCCACAGAAGCGAGACACAGGCGCAGATGGAGGGGCGATGGAAGTGGGGCAGAGGTGAAGGTTTTCCAGCTCTGCTGTTTGGCAGCGGATCTCAAACAGAAACAGCGCAGACCTGCAGTCACCTGAGAGGCCGTCGCCACGACGACAGCCAAGGTCACTGCAGGGCAAACACACACATTTGCATTAGGGTACGGTCGGCCGCGTTGTTCCAGCTCAACTTTGGAATTAGATTTTAAACACCTTTCTTTTTTGACTTTTTTTTAAAATTAAAATTGTTTTTTTGAAAAATAAAAAATACAAATTAAAAAAAAACTTATCTTCATGAAACAAAATAAAACACATTTTTTTAATGTTTGTCTTTGTTATTATTTAAATGTTCCTGACAGGGAACGATGACATCATCAATAGACGGGGCATTAAAAACAGGAACAGAATCAGGTGACAGGGCTTAAACCCCCCCCCGACGACGGTCAGATGGGGGGGGGGGTCACGTGGGTCATTTTGAGGACGCCAGAGTGCTAGGAAGGGAAGGGGGGTTGGGGGGGGTGGACTGATATGAGAGGCCTGAGACTCCGGAGCGAGTCGAGTCGAGAGCAGCCGAAACAAAAAAGCTGATCCGGTGAAGCTTTCGGGTCAAAGGTCAGGAGGTCAGACGGGTTACCTTTACGACAGGGGCTGACTTTCAGGACGCCGGTTCCCAGACACTCCTGGGGTTTGACGCAGAAGCCCTCGTTGGCCGGGTTCTCCTCCTTGCTGGCCAAAACGGAGCGAGGAGGCGTGAAGCGGTAGGCGGGGATCCCCTTCACCTCCACGTCCTTCTCGAACTCCATGTAGATGGACCTGCAGCGGCAACGAGACACGGAATTCTGTTCCTGATGATCAAATGCCACGCCCTCTTGACCTCTGGTTACCATGGCGCTTTGCTTTCATCGCTCAGCGATTTAATATCAGTGTGTTGTCATATCGTAGCCTGGATATTGAGGTTCTATTCTGAGACTAGGGATGAAGAGTCGCTACAGAAAACATGGAAGCTCGTCAGCCAATAGGATTGGAGAACAAGGCTTGCAGCTCAGTGCTCCACATGGTCCCACACCTGCACAGGTGACCTGAGCAACCGAGAGGAGGATATAACAGGACATACACACACGTCTGCGGCTTGACTAAGTCAACAGTAAAGTGCAAACACAGTGCTCACTCTGCTGCCGTCGTCGACCAATCAGCTTCGCCCGCCTCGGGGAGCGGAGGCTTCTGTTCACGTTGAACGCAACGCTGTGCCCCAATCCCGTTGGGACGTGGGCTTTCATTTGGTTCGCGTGGAGGAATCGTCACTTCCTCTGTGAGCGTTGGATGCTCGTTGTTTCACAACTTTGACAGAACGACCCCCACACCCCCCATGGGCGGGGCCTTTCCTCTGAGTATCTGCACTTCTGCTTTGCTCAAGGAATCCCAACGATCTCCGTGCAGAACAAAGGCGTCCACACACTGTCTGCCAAAAGCCCGGGGGCGTCGCAGCGCTTTGCTACGCAGCCCACCAATCAAGCAACAATAATGTGGTGACCTTTCCCTCGACCTTCGAGACGGACGCCAAGAAACGATCCTAATGTGGTTCTTCCCTCGGAGACGGAAGACTCTCTGAGTGTAGAGTATGAGACGATCAATGAAGTATCTATCTGTCTATAGATCGATCGATCAATCGATCAATCTTCTCATTATAGGGGGTCAGAAAACAAAACCCTTGATGACACCTGCCGTTTTTTATTAATTCTAACACATAATCTATTTATGTGTTACTTTAGTTTTTATAGTAGTTATGACATTTAAATGACCTCAGATGTCACTGCTCAAAAATACTAAAGTAATGTCATTACTACCAGTAATGACATTACTTTAGTATTTAGAATAGTAATGAGATTACTTTAGTATTTAGAGTAGTAATGACATTACTTTAGTAGAGTAGTAATGACATTACTTTAGTATTTAGAGTAGTAATGACATTACTGTAGTATTTAGAGTAGTAATGACATTTAAATGACCTCAGATGGAGATTATAGATTGAAATTTAAAAAATAACGTCTTACGAACAATTCAACTTACAAACAACCTCCAAGAACCTGTTGTGTTTGTAGGTTCTAGGACTTCCTGTGATGGTTCTATTATTTCTACGCAACAACCTTACCCGATGTGTGTGTTTGTGAGTGGGTGTGTATTTACACACCTCTGTTCTCACTTATTATATTAGAATTCAAGGTTTTGAACTTGGAAACTCACAAACTTCCACTCAGGAAGGATTTGAGGAGTAAAATGATTCAAAGAAAATATTAAAAAATATTTTTAAATTGAACTTTTAAGTTAAAGCTCACGGCTGGAAAAAAGCTTCGTTGTACGTGAGGAAGCCGGCGAGCGGTCTGAATGACGACACCTGTCCGCCGCTCATCACCGTCACGAGGTCACGAGGTCACGAGGATCAGCTGTCGGCTACTGGAACAAAGGTTCTCCGTCCTGACGGGACGTCCAGTTCTGGTTTGTCCTCCAGAGCGGCGCCAGATGACATTAAAGTGAACACACGTGTTAAGAGAGCGTGCTAACGGTAGACACGTATGATTTAAGGGATCGTTTCCTCTGCTGAACCACAGGAAACCAGGAGGGAGTCGTCCCTTCGGTCACAATGAGGCGCTGCTAAGTGGGTGAAGGAGGAAACATGTGGGAGTCCCATCAGGGCCACGCCCCTCTCAAAAAGAGCCACGCCCCTCTCAAAAACAGGAAGACGTCTAAAATCTAAACCGCGAGCGTCAGCAGCGAAACTTATTCCTGGTATCGATGGGATAAACCGACCACATGCGGCCAGCCCGTCTCCCACGGCAACCATAATGAAACTTATTAGTTCCCATCAGTCAACAACAGAAACCTCAACAACAAGAACCCCCCCCACCAGGAATCTGAGGCCAAATCGATGCAACGCTTCCCGTCTTCAAGCCCCATCACTTTCAGGCTGGCGTGTTCGTGGCTCAGAGGGCGGGGCTTCAGGGTGACCACATCACCTGTGGAGCCGCTGGGAGTGGAACGAGACGCGTTACCACCCCTAACAGGGGATGGGGGGGGGGCACCGCAAATAGACCAGCCTTCACAACAACAACAGCCAAGTGTAAACCACCCCGGGAGCAAAGTTAACCCCCCAGGAGCAGCTAATCCAACACACCTGAGCATAACCACCAATCAGAGCCCCAGGGGGGGGGTGTCTGAAAGAGCCTTGGCAGCACTTTGTTGGTTTCAGGTGCGACCCAAAAGGAGGGAGGAGAAAGTAAAACGCCAGGTTTAAATCAGGGTTAGGAGTGGGGTACCTGCAGAGGGGTGGGCGTGGGGTACCTGCATAGGGGTGGGCGTGGGGTACCTGCAGAGGGGTGGGCGTGGGGTACCTGCATAGGGGTGGGCGTGGGGTACCTGCAGAGGGGTGGGTGTGGGGTACCTGCAGAGGGGTGGGCGTGGGTACCTGCATAGGGGTGGGTGTGGGGTACCTGCATAGGGGTGGGCGTGGGGTACCTGCATAGGGGTGGGCGTGGGGTACCTGCATAGGGGTGGGCGTGGGGTACCTGCAGAGGGGTGGGCGTGGGGTACCTGCAGAGGGGTGGGCGAGGGGTACCTGCAGAGGGGTGGGCGTGGGGTACCTGCAGAGGGGTGGGCGTGGGGTACCTGCAGAGGGGTGGGCGTGGGGTACCTGCAGAGGGGTGGGCGTGGGGTACCTGCAGAGGGGTGGGCGTGGGGTACCTGCAGAGGGGTGGGCGTGGGGTACCTGCAGAGGGGTGGGCGTGGGGTACCTGCAGAGGTCCGGGGTGAAGATGTAAATCCGCTCGTCTTTGCTCAGCAGCGGATGGAAGGCGCTCCCGTCCGTCCCGTTGATGCTGTTGCTTTGGTTGGATGTCCAGAAAGTCAGCTGACTGCAAAAACAAGGACGTGTGAGTCCGACGGGTCGCAGCCCACAATAACAACAACAACAACACACAGAGCTGAGCGAGCCGCTCTCGATGCCGACGCCGTTATCGTCTCCATCTTAATAACGGTGGATTAAAATGCTCTGATGATCAAATCGTGGTTGAAAAACGGGGGCAATTAGAGGGAAGAGGGCGATTAACGGGACTAGAAAGGGTTTATCCCCCCCGGAGAAGGACATCCTGAACGCCAGGACGTCCTGCCCCGCCCAGCAGCTGGAGGTTTGGTTGGAAATCCAATGGTTGGACATGAAGTTCAAACAGCGAGGGAGCGTGTTTGCAGGGGGGCGTGGGGGGGCAGTGATACCTTTGGCCTGCCCACGTGTCCACGCGGCCGTAATCCAGGTAGTTGTCCTGTCCGGTGTGGTAGACCATCTCTCCAGCGTTGCTCCCATTTTTCTGCACAGACCCAGAGGATTATGGGATTAAAACCAAGCACGAACCAGAACCGAGGCAGTCAGAGATTGCATCATCCCGTGACACCCCCGAATTTTATCCTGACCTACTTTCATTGATCAGGGTCATTTAATAAAAGATCCAACATGTAACTGCTGCATTGTATTTATCATCAGGTTTCAGAGATATGTACCTAAAAAGGTATAAAAGTGAAAATTTGACCTTGACTTAGTTTTTCAAGGTCAAGGTTGTGATCTAATTCTCATCCCCTTGCCTCTCTGAATATAACGCCTTTTGTTTCGTCTTTTTATCGTATCCGGTTCCTGAGATATGTGCAGAAATATCTCAAGATAGAAAATATCTCAGACCATAACCCTAACCCTGACTCACGCTGGCCTTCTCCCTCGTTTTTCCATCCTAATCCGGTTCCTGAGTGTACAAAAGTTGAAAATTGACCTTGACCTAGTTTTTTCAGGGTCAAGGTCATCATCTCATCTTCATCCCCTGTGCTGCCTGAGTAATGTGCTTTTTGTTCCATCTTTCTATCTGCAACAGTTGCGAAGATATTTGGTGGACGAATGAACGGACGAACACACGAACACTGACGATCACAATACATCACCGCTTTGAAGCGGGACGTGACCACCAGCTACCCACAAACCCCAGCTGTGCGTACCTTGTACATGAGACCGAAGACCTTTTCCACTTCACGATTGGTGGCCGAGACCCGGACCAGTAGAGGGTCTTCGTAGCCCCACAGCAGTTCGTCCACAGAGCGAGTGGTGAAGAGGCCGCTGCCCAGAGAGTTCATCAGGATGGACACGAAGTTGGCCTTCCAGAAACTCCCCTTCAACTTGGTCATCACCGCCTGGAAGGGGGGCGGGGCGGGGGACCGTAAACCTCACGCACACGCGTGTAGGACTCCCCACTTTCCCCTACCGACTCACCCACGCAGGGATGTTGACGGTGGTGATTCTATCCACCGCTGGGTCGCCCACGGACTTGTCACTCAGGAACACAAAGGTCTTGGTGGTGTGGGCGGAGACCTTGGAGGCGTTTTCCACGGCGCTCACGTTCTCCTTGTACCTGTACTCCCTGTGGGAACACGATGAAATCACCAGCGAAGCTTTCAGCATCGTTCCCGAAGCGGCTAAACGGCACTTGCACCAGAAGTAGCTAGCAGCAGTTAGCAACTAGCAGCTAGCAGCTAGTTTTGGTCAAACTTTCTTCCTCTTTCTCTTCCAGTTAATTTTTCAGTTCATTTCTTTTTCTTACTTTATTTGTTTTTGTTTGTTTGTAAAAGTCTGAATCAACCGATCATCTTTTGTAAAGCATTTAATCACATCTACAGACGTTCTGAAATATCTAAACTATTAAAAAATCCAACTTAAAGCCAACGCCGCCGGCGGTGTGTTCAGTGTCAATTATTAAAGTGGGACGTTTGTGTGTTCTTCCTACCTGTAGGTGTAGGGGCCGACCTGCTGGACCTGAGGCTTGGCCCCCTCCAGGAACTCGTCCACGTTAGTCACGTTGAAGAAGAAGAACTCCATGAAGACAGGAGGGGGCGGGGTTTTCCACGACTCAAACACTTTGCTCCCGCTCACCAGGACGATCTCCTGGGGGGGGGGGGGGCGTGGACAGAACAAGGGGGTCAGAGGTCAATGAAATCAAACGCAAAATCAAACTTGAAACCTCACAGAACATCGGATCCACCGAAGGAAAACAAACTCGAACTCAAACCGACGTCATCAATCTGTTCCTGGTAAAAACAACCCCGAGGAAAAACAACCTCGGGGGGTCGAGGAGGCGTCGGTGGGCGGGGGCGTTTAGACAGAGTACTGGCTGCACACATGAATGGTATTAGAGGAGACCCTTCCACTCTTTCATTGTCAGCGGTTACCAACGACAACGGACACTCGGGTCCAGAGGGAGGCGTGTCATGTGACGCGGCGGGCCGGATGCCCACTGGCCGCTCAGGACGGTGACCTTAACGATCGGGGGCCACATTCCTCCGGAGCAAACCTGGCGAGGCCCCCGTCGCCCGGCAGAGACGCAAACCCGTAACCTCCCGCCTCATGACACAGGATGTTTCAAAAAAAAGTCCCGCCATCGCCTCTGGGAACCCCGAGTTGCCCCAGGAATCTACCGAGGGGGGTTGGGGGGGTGGATTAGTATTTCTTTTGACAACACATCAAGCAGAAATCTCTCTCTGGCCTAATTGTGTCGGATTTGTGTTCAACTTAAAGGCACGATATAAGCCAAGGGGAGCTGAACATGCCAAAAGCCCCATTATTTTTTGCCCCCACCCCTATCTGGAGTCCCTTCTGTCTGTCCAGAGACAAAAGTTTCGTCCAGCAGTCAAGGACAATAAAGCTGTCACCTTAGATCGAAGAAAGAACAGTTTTTTTCCGCGTCGTCCTTGAACACTTCACAACAAACCAACATGGCGACCCCCCAACTCCCCCGCCCCCAGCGGGCGTCCTGAAGTAACTCAGGAAAAACAGGAACAGGCAACCCTCTCATCTCAGCGCCGGCCGGTACCGCGCACACACACCACTCCCGATGTGAAAACATGCAGCAGGTGAACACACAAACACGCCTGCTGCTGGCGCTTTGATGTCAGACACGGAAGCCGCCGGCATCGGATGCTCCAAACGGGGTCGCCACGGCAACAACGTTCTCGCGACCCTCGACCTTGTCGAGAGTCGCTTTATGTTTATGTTCCAGTTTGCTATAACGCGTCCGCAGGAGGCGAGGAACCCGGTCCCTTCAGGAGGAAGAGGAGTTTGGATCAACGTCTATGTTTTTAAAACTTTACGTTTCAGCTGAAACTTCCGGAACAATTCGTCCACTTCGACATCATTTATGACTAGAATCGCCGTGCTCCCTGTCAGCATCGCCTCGCTGGCGGGTTGTGGCGTTACGACCCCTCATGAATCGTGTGAGGAGCTGCCAACCCGGTCCGTTTCCCAGTGATGCCGGTGTGAAAGAGGCCGAGAACACAAAGACCGTCTGCTGCTGGGAGGGTAACCATGGAATGAGATCAGTCATGCTGGGGCAACAGGGGCAAGGGAGGAACTCCATCTGGGGGAGATAAAGCACTCTTCCCGGCAGGGAGGCAAACGTGTGCGTCCACATGCGTGTGTAAGATACACATGTGAAACCATGTAGGAGCAACGCAACAAACACCAGACAACTAGGACCTCCAGACACGAACTGGGCTTCAGGACACCCCCGCGTGTTGGCGGATGGATACGACATCAGTGAGACCGGATCTCGTTCTTGTTGGTGGAGTAAAGACGTAGTTCGTGTGTTCTCGTGACTTTTGTGTTTCTTTTCATTCTTTATCATTGTTTACGTAACGTTTTACAAGCCTGAAACGGATTTACATGATTTTCGCTATTTTAGGTTGAATGTTGTTTGACTTGCAGCTCATTCACGATTGAACTTGTATCTCAGGTTCTACTGCAAATTGCCGACACACACACGGCCATGCAACACCACTAACCCACTAACCAACACAGCCCCCCCCCCCCTTCCATTTGCCTTCTAATTTTACATGTGGTGACACCCCTGCCTGACACCGCCTGAAGGCGACAGACCAACCGACAAGAGTAAAGTAAATGCTGAATCTGTCGTGTTTTTAATGGTGGTGTCAACAAGAGGCTTGAAGTGTGTCTGGATCCCCACAGCTGGTAACTAAAAAGAAACTGAATGCAGCAGAGAAGCAGGTGTTCACACAACCAACACAACCAACACAACCAACACAAGCAAGGGTGCGTTGAGGCCCGCAGGCCGTTTTGAAACGCTTCCTCCAGGAAGGCTTTGAACTTCACCAATTCATCTTAAATACTTAAATCCAAGAAATGTGTGCCCTGCTGCAAACTGGGCTCATTACTGTAAAAGTAAAAAACAACCATTAAAGCACATGAGACGGAATGGATTCAAACGTCTCGTCCATTTTATAGCGTTTTTTTCTTTTTCAGGCTGTTATTATAAACCAAACACGACGCATCTGCTCAGCTGAAACCACAGCTGGACTTCCGTCACCCCTCCTCCTGTTTTAGCTAACATGAGACCATATGAGTGTGTGTGTGTGGGGGGGGGGGCAAGCTAAGCTAATGGTACGTGTCACTTATCAAGCTAGCCTCGCTGGCTAACTGGTGCTACTGGTGATGGAGCTGTAAAACCACAAGGAACACTTTGCACAAACCAAAATGGGAGGAAAGCATCTCGCAGCCCATTAGTGTTCCTGATGGAGCCACAAGGAGAACAGAAAGAATCCACCATTGAAGAAAATTCAACCTTCGCTTATTTGTATTTCAGCGGTGGTCAAATTTTTCCCACGAGTCAGAAACTTTTTTCTTGCTATGTGCTGATTCTTTTTTCTCTGGATCTTTTCTGGAGTATTAAAAATATCAACCGATGCCAAAAACAACCCAAACCTCACTTATTCTTAGCTGTGGAATCCGCCCGGTAACCGCAGTCACATAATAACAGGTGCTGAGGGCATAAACACACATTAACGCTGATTTCCTCTCACTACCTGATGAAGCCCAGTAAAGCACCGACTACAGAGAACGGGCCGCCACCCGTCCTCCATCGCCATCAGCTGCTTATTAGAGCCACGCCCTGCTGGAGACGACACACAACCACCAATCACAGCAAACTGAAGGTCATATGAGTGCTTTTTAACTTAGTCAGAACTCGCCGTGTGATGTCATTATTATGTCATAAAGTATAAAACGCTAATGGGCTAAATATAGGAAGGATCAGGAGATTCAGCAAAAAATAGAAGCAGGAAACAGGAAGTCAGAAAGGAGAAACTGAACCAATTTCTGTTTCTTTTGGTCATGGAATAAGCTAACCCAGTGGTGCCCAAATCCCGGGTCCTGGACCGGTACGGTTCCGTGGGTCAGTCGGTACCGGGTCACACAGAAACAATCCAGAACTTCCATCATTTCTGTTTTCTTTCTGAACGATGTTTAGTTCTAAAAGCGTGGATTCTCTCCTCCAAGTCGGTCTATGAGTCACTCTTGACGCTTGTGGAGATGCTTGCCTCGGTCACATGACCACCTTCTTACAGGGGCCGCTAACACAGAACACATTACTGCTAACCTGAAACTCCCAAACTAGCAGAACCAACCAGAAACAAACGTTGGCGTGTCGTTACGAGGATGCTGCTAATAAAGTTGATACAAACTGGATTCACCTTTTATTATTATTCTTATATAATATATTATTATTATATTTTATAAGATATTATATTATTATTGTAGTTGGAATAAAATAGTTTTTCTGCTGCGAAAAAAGTTGCTGACCGCTGAGCTAACTTTAGACAGGTGGCGCTATAGCCTACCTACTGCTAACATAAGTTAGCATTTGCTAGCATCACAAACAGCATGTTTGATATCATGTTTCATATCATCCCTATGAGCGTATATGTAGCTTGATAAACTTTCCATTGTGTAGCTTGTGTTTTGCCATGGAGGGGTCGGGGGGTGGGGGGCAGCTTTGCCTCTAGCAGCGCCCCTGGAGTGCAGCTAATGCTAACTCATTAATTACCCCTGACACCAACACCGTTAGTAACGATGAGGTCATCACAGACACGAAACTTCAATGAAAAGTTTAGCACGAACGGTGTTTTATTTACTTTTTTACCTTTTTGAGTCGGTTGTGCACCAACGTGCGGAAGGCTTGGGACAGAACCAAACCGATCCCGGTGACCAGCAGCACAGCGGAGACGATCCCGGTCGCGGTGATCGCGCAGGACCGCCGCGTCATGTTGGCAGGTGCGCGTGAGAGTCTCGAGGAAGAGAGGAGGCGTTCACGGTCCGGACGTCAGCGTCGTTCACCAGAACCCCGACTTGCCCTCCGCGCTGGTCCCCCTTTTGTTCTGGACACAAGTTGAAGTTTCTCTCCTGGGGTGTTTGTTTTCCTCTCCGGAGTCTCCCGGTGAGGAGCGGGGAGGAGTCCGTTCACTGGCGGGTCACGACTCCACACGTCCCGGACTGGAAGGGTGAACGAAAAGCGCACACAATGCAGAAATAAAGCGCTCCGGAGTTTTTGTAGGGGGGCACTGAAGTTTCTCCCGCCCTCAGCGCGAGGCGGCCGCTGATTGGCCGAGGGCGTCTGCGCCCCCTCAGGCGAGGCCCGCGAGCGTCTCCAGCTAGAAGGACGCCTAAATAGGCCATATTGGGGGAGTGGGGGGGGCGGGGGGTCATGTCCGTGAACTTTATTTAAAAAGTAGAAACGGAATGACGGGTAATAATGATGTAATAGACATTAACATCATCAGCACGTGCCCCACGTTCACACCCACTCCTGATGAAACTGCAACGTCACAGACTCACAACTTTGTGTGTTTGTGGACGTGACGTCATGACCCGTACCCCGTGTTATGGTGGCTGCCACACTAAATAGAGCTGATGATACCGCGTCAAATGATGACGTCATCCTGACTGAGCTTCTAGTTTGGTTTTGAACGTGAACCAGACATTCCCTCCTGGGGATTAATAAAGTATGATTTCTGTCTTTTCTTTCTTACATTTTATTTCATTAAGTTTCTCCGTTAATCCACCAACAGTTAACATCAACGAGTAAAACATTCGGAGTTCAGCGTTAATTTCAGTTAATGCTTCCAGGCAGAAACCTGACCAGCCAACATCGGTTCCTACATCATTTAGTTCCTACTGGAGGACAACATTGGTTCCTACATCATTTAGTTCCTACAGGAGGACAACATTGGTTCCTCCATCATTTAGTTCCTACAGGAGGACAACATTGGTTCCTACATCATTTAGTTCCTACAGGAGGACAACATTGGTTCCTACATCATTTAGTTCCTACAGGAGGACAACATTGGTTCCTCCATCATTTAGTTCCTACAGGAGGACAACATTGGTTCCTACATCATTTAGTTCCTACAGGAGGACAACATTGGTTCCTACATCATTTAGTTCCTACAGGAGGACAACATTGGTTCCTACATCATTTAGTTCCTACAGGAGGACAACATTGGTTCCTACATCATTTAGTTCCTACAGGAGGACAACATTGGTTCCTCCATCATTTAGTTCCTACAGGAGGACAACATTGGTTCCTACATCATTTAGTTCCTACAGGAGGACAACATTGGTTCCTACATCATTTAGTTCCTACAGGAGGACAACATTGGTTCCTACATCATTTAGTTCCTACAGGAGGACAACATTGGTTCCTACATCATTTAGTTCCTACAGGAGGACAACATTGGTTCCTACATCATTTAGTTCCTACAGGAGGACAACATTGGTTCCTACATCATTTAGTTCCTACAGGGGGACAACATTGGTTCCTACATCATTTAGTTCCTACAGGAGGACAACATTGGTTCCTACATCATTTAGTCCTACAGGAGGACAACATTGGTTCTTACATCATTTAGTTCCTACAGGAGGACATCATTGGTTCCTACATCATTTAGTTCCTACAGGAGGACAACATTGGTTCCTACATCATTTAGTTCCTACAGGAGGACAACATTGGTTCCTACATCATTTAGTTCCTATGGTTGTGTGTAACTGCGAGTATTCGCATCTATGAATGTTCGTATCTATGGTTGTTCGCATCTATCAATGTTAGCATAAACGAATGTTCGTAAGTCGGATGTTCATATCTTGGGGACTTGTGGTAAACGCCGCTGTTGAATGGCTCCAACAGATAAAAGTCATTTAACATAAATAGTAATGTCTAAGTGTCCATCAAACATCCCAACAATGCTGGGGTGCATTTGAGGACGAGTACCACGGGAGCTGAAGGTGGAGCCGGTGTCCCTGAATGTTTGGCTCTGTTTGTTTCCATCCGTCTTTATTGGGCGTTGTTGTGCTTGTACTTCTATCCTCCTGTATGTTATTCTTGGATCGACAAGGACGTTTGGAGGGAATGGCTCAGAAGTCCTCCAAAGGCCTCGTTGCTGTAGATTCTGTGTTTTTCTCCTGCTTTACCCTTCCAGACAGAACTCCTGTTGTGTTTACTACATCTTCTAGAAACTCTTTTTCTAGATTAAATAGTGTAAATGAACTGGAGCTCCGCTACCTCAGCTAGTTCTGCTAGCTCTGCTAGCTGTGCACCCAAAGATCTTTGGGAGAACTTTTGCAAATTGGAACGTCACAACTCTGCTATGATTGGCTAAAGTACGTATCACTTGGCCGAACAGTTCGGCAAAAATAAATTCACATCTAAGTTTAGCTTCTCACACATTTATCACAACAACGTGAGAAAAAAACTACCTGAAATGATAGAAACTGTATTTAGGAAAACGTTATTTGACGTAAGTAATGCACAAACACACCAATCACCACAGTCAGCTGGGCAGCCAATCAGATTCCAGAGCCTCCTTTTGGACACGACCCCACATGAGAGTTGATAATCAGGAAAACAGAACGTTTGGAAGTCCTTTAAATTTTAAAATTGGGGCGGCACCGTGGCACAAGGCGGTGGCCCCGCAATCCACTGGCCCAGAGTGTACCCTCCCTCACACCCCCAATGGGCTGGGGTAGGCTCCAGCCCCCCCACAATCCACGACTAACTATGGCAGGATTGGCAGTATTTAAAATGGATGCATGAAATTTGATCAGGCGACTAAACCGACGACCTCGTGTGACCTCAGGGGGAGGAGACTGTTCAACAAAGAGGAAGTTGAACCGTCGTGCTCCTGAACGGAAGGACAGAACAAAATGATGACTGTATCTTCATCCAACACTCAGACAGGCCAGAGAGATGTCTTCATCATATGACTTCAAGTAAATCATCTGGACAAGCTCTCCTCTGTTGTTTCATGTCGGCCTTGAAGCAACATTTATCCGACGGAATGTAGAAAACAGATCCTCCCCCCGTAGTCGTTCCTCCTCCGCACGCTGGAGATCTGACGTCCCCCACGTCTTTAACCACTTCTCGATCAAATATACACGTTCCTGAACCTTCATCGTCAACGAGCAGCGACCACACAAAACCAACACATCGTCACATTTTCAGCTGTAACGGTGGAAGTTGTTGGGTCATTACTTCTCTAAATAGTTGAGTTCTATCCCCTCGACAGATCAGAAACAATGACAGGATATTAAAACAACACAGAATGAACAAAAAGATTCAGGTCACTTAGAGTTTGGTCGGTCTTGATTATAAATCAGTTTAAAAATGTCATTTACGTCGTTTCACTGGACTTTACGTCTGTCCACCACAAATACTTCAAACCAGATTAGTTTATGGTAAACTAAAACCCTAATAATTTATTTATTCAGTTTATTTCTTCTTTCCAGACATGTCATTGCAACATATTTCACTTTCATCAGTGTTGGAACATCAGCAACAACATCTGAAAAGAAAAAAAAGGGTTGACGGGTAGGAGCCAATCCTTGTGGTGAAGAAGAAAACACTTCAAAGAGCTCTCCACCAGTTTTTAAGATCATCAACAAGAGTCAGAGTCACTGTGGGTGAATCCACTGTAGCTACTGTAGCATGTAGCATGTAGCTTAGCTTTAGAGTGAAGGAAGAGGAGGAGGAAGGGGAGGTGAGTGTTGGAGCTGCGTAAAAGTGGTGGTGCAGCCCCTGTAGTGGCAGAAAGGGGAACTGTAGGACGACAGTTGGACCTGGCGCTGCATATGTTCGTAAGTCAGATGTTTGTAAAGCAGATGTTTGTATGTTGAGGACTAGCTGTAGTCTGAAGGAATAAGAGGGTCAGTTTTAGGAGCTGAATCCTTCACTTTGTGAGGTCACCTGCACAAACTGTTATAAACTGTTATTAACCGTTATTAAATGTTATAAACCGTTATAAACCCAGATGGTTGACGGGTTTCAAAGTGGTGGGAGAACCCAGAGCCCCTTTCATCTGGTGTCCTAAGCAGATTCTAGGAAACACATCCTTTGTCTCAGGTTGTCCCCTGTAGTTTGGACTGAATGGAACGTCTGTTCTCATCAAACGTATAGAAAACATAACAGGAAAATGTAATCATGGCGTTTGTGTAGGACGCCGCTGCTTTTATTTTATTGTGTGAGGAACAATGCAAGGCGGGATCGGAACCGACTACCACCAAAGACCAAAGGTCGACACAAACGATCCAGACGATGGACACCAGAGATAAGTCGAAGCGCCGCTGGAAGGCGGGGCCGTTCATCCTGGACTTAGAGGCTCCTCCCCTTCCTCACGGGTCACTTGGGGTCGTCCAACCAGATGGTTCTAGTCGTCACACAGAGTCGCTGCTGCAGATGCGTGGAATAACTGACCGCTGCAGTAGCTCAGACACACACACACACACACACACACACACACACACACACACACACACACACACACACACACACACAAACGCTAACCATGATGCGTGAAAACCTCGTCCACATGAGGCGATTTCTCCTCCCTGTTTTCCACTTTGACCTTTGCCCCACAAGAACATAAGAACCGAACTGAAGAGTCCTGTTATTTATAGAAATATAATGTATTATATTATTATAAATATTAATATAATGTATTTATATGATAATAAAATGAGATATTATTATTATTATTACTACAATAAGATACTATTATAATAATATAATAATACCAGTTCAGTAGAACCCACAACACGCTGCAGCATCAGGTGAGGATGGGTCGGTCCTGGGGGAGACCTGGGGGGAGGAGGGTGACTAAAGGGAGGGGAGATGTTTACGACAGGCTTCACTGCTGCACACCTTTCATCATTAACACAGAATTGAATTTGTTTGTTTTTCCAAAAGCTCTGCGTGCTGGAAAAAATACCAGCAAGTTTCTGTAATGTTACCAGATGAAGTTTGCAATATTTCCCCAAACTGGTGAGATGATGTCTTGGGTGACCTCCTCCCCCCTCCTCCTTTTGAACGCACCATGAGGTCCAGATGGTTCTGACGCTTCTTCTCTGTCGGATGGAAGGCGTCTGCTTCTTCTCACTCATGTCCGTCGTCCTCTTCTGGCGTTCAGACTGTGGGAAAACCGCTGCAGTCAAAACACAACCATAACGTCCGTATCGGCTGTCGGAAGGCGCTTCCCTCCGTCGTCCGACTCTTTATCAGCCCCCAACATGTTTCCAGAGGAAGAGGAGGTCGGACCACGAGTCTATTTACCTCTGATACTCAGACTCCAGGAATCTGACACAAGTCAGTGAGGAGAAGCTCCAGACAGGTCAAAGGTCAAATACAAATGTTACGACAGCAGCAGGAGGACCTTCCCTACCTTCACCTCCGTTAACACCTAAAGAAAGATCTCATTCTCATTTAATACTGAAGACTACAGCTCCAAAGAGGCGGAACTTCTACCAACACCATCCACAGATGTGTCTTCTTGGACAGGCATCTTCAGATAACTTTTAATATTATTATTACTATTATTATTAATAATAATAATGATAATAATATAGAAAACATTTTTATCATTCGATAACATTATTATTATAATAAAAATTGTGTTACTTCATTCATTCATTTTAATAACAAGTCTTTAAACTGGGATCTGATCTGATTTTTCCACACCACTTGTTTGGATGCAACAGAAACATTTCTTTGTTTTGTTTGTAGTTTTTATTTTCGCGGTTAAACACCATCATCTGTGCTCAGAAACCTTTAAAGAGCTCAGAGTGACGGAATTGAACCAACACACACCCACTGCACTGCAAACATGAACGATGTCCTCCACTGAACAAACACTGGAGGCCTGTGACTCATTAACGCGTGGAGTGGATAAATTATCAGATGTCGTGATCAAACTGTGTTTGGTTTAATAAACTGTTGTTTTTTTCGTGTGTTCATCTTCTCCCACAGGTGTAGAACGTTTATAACCGCAGTTAAAGTTAACTACAAGGTTCTAACTCCTGGGTTCTGTCGTCTCAGAACAGAATCTGGCGTTACCGGTAGTGGCCGCTAGTAGGCGTTGCTGCTCTACCGTAAAACGTGTCGTTTGAAACCGCTTCCCGGTTGGATCGTTTCCGGTTTAATGTTTGACAGCAGGTGGATCTGACCTGTTGACCTGCTTCTGTGCTGCCTTTTATTTTCTCTTCAGCTGATTGAAATAAACCTTTAAATTATTTCATGAAGAAGTTAATGTGAGATCTTTGTGTGGGGCTCAGAAAGCTCGTGTAGATATTATATAGAACATAAAACATTTTAAAAGTATGACCCAGAATTAATAATTAGTGATGTGTTATAAACATACTTTTCCTTCAGGACAATTTAATACCTTAATACTAATTAATTTCCTGGAAACCTAATCAAGGTGTAAACCAGAGCGCATTTGCATTACATGTCAACAATTTTAAATATCTGTTTCTTCTATTTACAAAGTAAAATAGGAGAAGTGGTGCTTCCCAGTCCAGAGTCCAAGTTGACTGGTGTCTTTATTGCTGCTCTGTTCACTATGAACTGTTTGTTACAGCATCTCACAGTGAGATGAGTGGATCTCTATATTTAAATGTTTGACACCTATAAGGGAGAATAAATTTAATGATGTAAGTAGAGTGAGATCAAATGAGGTGTTTGAACACATGTACAGGTCAGAATGCAGCTCTAGACTGGTTGAACTATGGAAGCAGCTGCTCGTGTTACATCTAGAACAACCTCAGATTATCAAGTTGATCATTCCTGGAACACCAAGCACTAAAAATCAAAAAGCTGTCCTTCTGTGCAAAATCCAAATTATGTATTATTTTCATCAAAATTTTAAAGCATGATAGTCATTCTTAAAAACGAGTTTTAAAAATAAAAATAGATGTTATAGTTTTTTCCACTGTGGTTTTTTTCTGAATAGTTTTCTCTGCCTTTAATTCAAATATTTTCTTGTGAACACTGAACCAAGCTGTAAGCTGCTCCCTCATTATTTTGTCTTGGGTGCTACATTTAGTCATGCCTCACCCATGGAAACAATCACGTCCATTGCGTTAAAAATGTTAAAGCGACGACCTCTTTTATTCTGGCCTGCTCTCATCTAGAATTACTTAAAATTTTCTGCAATGTTAAAAAAGTTTTAAAAATAATCACACACAAAAAAAATCCTGGATGAAATTATTTTTTCTGGACTGGACCTAAATTTTGTGAGGTCTGTCCTGGACTACAACTCGACTTTTTGCAGTTCTTGTGTGATCCTGTAATCGTGACAACCAAAGGAGAAAAAAAATCACAGATGAACAAAAAACAACAACAAAGAAAGGGACAAAGAAGGGAGCGAGGAAATACAGATGACCTCTGACTTCTTATGAGGTAAAAATTAACACTTTTCTAGCTCTACAGGCTAAATATAAAAAAAAAATCAATTTCCCAGAAATATTGCGAACGCCGTGACGTCCCCCGGAAGTAGCCTGGAACCAGTTGCGTCTAATTTTTTTTACAGCGTACACCGAATTCAACTGTGCGGACGGGGTCAGCGCTCCTTATAAAATAAATAAGGTGTTTGGTTTGTGGTGTTACTGTTGACGTCACATATCGTGCTCTGATATTGTAACTACGTCATAATGAAACACTTTACTGCCGAAGGAATCAGAGAAAAACGTCCCGAATCACTAAACTCCGCCCGCTCCGTCGGTGACCGGTAACCGCGACAGGAGCGCCCCGGTGTGGGAACGAACGTCGCACAACAAACCGGTCCGGCACCGGAGGCTGAAGGTAAACGCAGTCAGGTTTAGCCAATTTTATATTTTTTTTTAATATTCAGCTTTCAAATAAATATTCTATATTCAGAAACATCTTCCACTTTGACTTAGCTGTTTCCTATCCAGCTCATTTATTTCTATAAAATGCTTCCATGCTAGCTAGTTTGTGGTCCGACTGTCGCTGACTCGTAGTTTGAAACTATTTCCAACATCTGACAATGGAACACCTGGTTTCGTATCTCATCTGTACACAAACTAATCTCGTCATTGCAGACAAAAATGCATTAATTTGATTCGTATTTACTCTTTTAAGTATCTGCAGCGCTTCTTCAAGAAGCACATTGGACCTTGAAACCGGGTCAAAGTTCACGTGTTAGCATAGTTTAACATTAGCTCCAGGTGAGCACTGGAGTGTTAGCATCGAAGCAGAAGAACACGTGACATACATGTGTGTGATGGCTTTAACTGTGCAGAACTATCATCTTCCATCCCATCGTTGTCACACCTCCTACACCTGAACAGATCGGTCGTCATGGCGCTGGCTGGCGTGAGAGTCATCGAGCTGGCGGGCCTTGCCCCCGCGCCCTTCTGTGGCATGATACTGGCAGACTTTGGGGCTAAGGTGATTCGTGTGGACCGGACCAAGGTGTCTACGTCTGTGGACACGATGGGACGAGGGAAAAAATCCGTGGCCATCAACCTGAAGACAAAAGAGGGCGTGGCTGTGCTCAGGCGACTCTGCCTCGGGTCCGATGTCCTGCTGGAGCCCTACCGTAAAGGTGAGATGACTGGCGCCGTCACGGGTAGACGCCGTGTCGTCTCCAGCAGGTATAATCAGATGAACTGCCGTCCGTTTTTGTTGTGTGAGTTCCTCTGGCTGCTCAGGTGTGATGGAGAAGCTGGGTCTTGGCCCACAGGAGCTGTTGAAGGAAAACCCCGGTTTGATCTACGCTCGCCTAACCGGATACGGACAGGGCGGAGCTCTGTCCACCGCGGCCGGGCACGACATCAACTACCTTGCCATGTCAGGTGACTACATGTGTGTTTGTAAAGTACCTGCAGTGAGTATCCTTAAAGGTTGTTTGCCTGCATATCTGTTTGTTTGGAACCTTATTGTTACCTTGGAAACAGTAACGGTTGCCCCACGCTGTCATGAAGTCATCAGGTTAACAAACTCCAGGAATATTAACACACCTTTAGACCTGTACTATATAAAGCAAAACCTCGACATGTTGTGTTGTCGTAGGCCTTCTGTCCTGGCTGGGACGCAGCGGCGAGAAGCCCTACGCGCCGCTGAACCTGCTGGCGGACTTCGCGGGCGGCGGGCTCACCTGTGCGCTGGGGGTCGTCCTTGCGCTGCTGGAGAGGACGAGAACAGGGAAAGGAGAGGTCATCGATGCGAGCATGGTGCGCAGAAGTCAGAGCGACACACACAGGCACACCGCAGTGTCTCCCACACACACTCCGTCCTTTTGGACCACCCCAGTCCCCCGCCACCACCAATGCTAACCGGAGCGATGACAGCTGTCAATCCGGGATAATGATCCGTGTGAAACTGGGGTTCTGAACCTGTCCTGGTCTTGACTCCCCCTCCTGGAGACCAGGAGAACTGCTCTCTGGAGCTCTGATGCCGGTCCCCCCTCCAGTTTCTATTTATTGAACCTGATCCAATAAACTTGTCCCCCGCCCATCAGGCTGTCTTCCTGTTGTCCTCAGGTAGAAGGAGCAGCTTATGTGGGTTCGTTCCTGTGGAAATCTGGTCGCATTGGATTGTGGGACCAGCCGAGGGGACAGAACATGTTGGACAGCGGCGCTCCGTTCTACGACACCTACCAGACATCCGACGGGAAGTACATGGCTGTGGGCGCCATAGAGCCACAGTTCTACCGCCAGCTGCTGGAAGGTTGGTGCGAAGATGATGATGATCCAATTTGTTTGTTTGTTTACGGATAAATCCATCTTTTCCCTGCAGGCCTGGAGCTGGATGTGGGAAAGTTGCCTCCCCAGATGAGCTTTGAGGATTGGCCTGAGCTGAGACGGGTCTTCACAGAGCGCTTTGCCTCAAAAAGCCAAGCCGAGTGGTCGGAGGTGTTCAACGGGACCGACGCCTGCGTCACACCCGTGCTGACGTTCCATCAAGTCAGCTCACACCCCCACAACCAGGAAAGGGCTTCCTTCATGCGGGACGCCAGCGGCGATGAAAGCCCCCGGCCTGCGCCGGTCCTGTCCCGGACCCCAGCAGAGCCTTGCCTCGCCCCGGACCCCGTTATCGGACAGAACACTGCGGAGGTCCTCCGAGAGTACGGATTCACGTCAGCGGAGATAGACAAGATGCAGGCGAGCGGGGCCGTGGAGGTGGCGCTCGTCAAGGCGAAACTGTAGGGAGAACGAGCGACCTTCGTTTTACGTCTGACGTCACCGTAATTTCAGGCTCTTCAAATGTTTCGTCTGTTGAGACGTGAATAAATGAATGTCAAGTTTGTGAAAGTGATTCATGTGAATCTTCAACAGTTCATCTTTATTCCAGTTATTTTATGACAAAATCGCTGCAGATTTATTCAAATTTGGTTCCCTTATTGTCTCTTTACGCAGCAGTGTGTGATGAATGTGGAAAAAATGTAATCTTAACATTCAATTTCTAGTCATAATGCTGACATGTTAAAATTACTTTGGGAATCTTGGATAATTTTTAGTTTATTGTTTTTACCAGTGGTTTTCATTTGCATCCAAGAACTAACACTGAGTTGTTGAAGGAGATCACTGCCTGTGATGTGAACGGAGTCAGTGGTCCAGTCTGTAGCTTCAAGCCGCTCCGTTTAGTCGTTTATCTCAGTTTCTTTATATGAGTAAGTCAAAAGATGATTGGCTGCATAATAAAACCTGATGTGTGAAACGATAGTTTTCAGTTTTTATTGTCCTGTGAGAATCCTGAAGTCTCCATGCTGTCCCCTGGTGGTGGAAGTTGTGTAGTGCAAGTGTAACCGAGTATGGATTTGTCCCTCCTTCAATAACAACGAACAAGGATGAAATTAGATTCAAATGTACTCTGTAGGAATTTATTCTGGAGCTGGCATTAGTATGCTGCCTAAGTCCAGTAACATGAAATGAAAACTTTAATGGACTGGAACGTAGCTTCCCTTTAAATCAGTCTTTTTGTGGTGTTTATTAAAATAAATCAGTCTTTTTTTATTCTTGGGTGAGAAAAAGTTAATCCTCTCCACAAATTTGTAAAGATCCACAATTTAGTAATTTTTAATTAAAAAAAAAACCCAGCTAAGGAAACTATTAGACTAATCCCGGTTATCTCGCTATTAGCGTCTAGCATAGAAAAAATGCATATTTACACATTCATGTTCACCCATACAGCAGGAAACTATTTTTTACAATAGAACCGCTGAACATCTCTGAGATCGCTGCCGTAAAGCAGAGCTTTACTGTCGTGACTCTTAAAGAGACAGTGTACCTATTAACACTGAATAACAGGCTGGCTAGATAACCACTGGGTTACACATGCAGACACGGAAACACACCTGTAGCTGTACCTGTACCAAAACCGGAAGTAATATACTCGATTAGCTGTTTTAGCTAAATCCATTTTGTTTACTAATTAGCTTAGCCACTCCCTGAATTAATGACAGATGGCCACCTGACCCGCTGCAGCGGATAAAGCGAAAGAAAATGAATGAATGAATGAATGACACTTCTCTGTTGTTCTCTTAAAATAACTGCTGGTTCCTACACAACAAAATGCTAGTCCTAAGAACATGCAAATGCTAGCCCTTAGCTTCTCTGCTTTGTCTCATTCTGCACATGCTCAAACAGAGGATGGAGAATCAGAGGGAGACGGAGAAGTAGTGTATGTCAGAGCTCACAAGATGTCAGAGCAAACACGTGAAGCTCTGAATGAAGCATCTGGTGATCGGCCAAGAACAGAAAGAAAACACCGATAAATGTCAGTGGAAGTCCACCGAAGAAGATTAATTACTACAAAGCCCTGGCAGTACAGGGACACACTGCACTGAAAATGACTGCAGCCAATGAGTTCATGTCTAAATCAAACATTTTTAAGATTGACAGACTGCAGTGTTTACCTGTTATGAATATAATCCAAATTGACAGACTGCCATCCCCAGTGTCAGCTGCACCCCGCACCTGGGGACACATGAGCTCCAGGAGCAGTTGCTCCAGAGTCATCATTACATGGGCAAAAGCAACGGTAGTCACTGAGCTCAGTAGGGCGTCCCAACAGGGACAACGCAGGAGGTTTTCCACCAATACGGGACAATTCCCAGATGAAACACCTGTTTAACGTCCCCCATTTCCATGACATCTCCAAGAAATTGTGTAATGAGGCAACACTCCAGTGCTCACTGAGCATGATTCCCGCTGTTTCCATATATTCGATGAGGAAAAGAAATGGGAAGAATCACGTTTTATATGCAATAAATTTGGTGGCGACTTAGCTATTATTTTAAATCCTCAAAATCAGGAGTTCTTCACAAATTTGACTTTCTTTTTGATTGAAAAACTTAACAATCCCAACATCACAGTCAGAGGAGCATGGATTGGCCTGTGTGATTTTGAATGTGAGGGTAGCTTCACCTGGGTTAATGAGGAAAAATTCATTAATCGCACAGGAGTGAGTTGGTTCAGGCCCAGTGACCCAGACAACGTCATCAGTTCATGGGACTCGTCAGTGAGAGAGGAGGGTCAGGACTTGTCATGGAGCCCCTTGTCGGAACGCTGAATAATTGGGATGGGGCACCTCGGAACTTCATTTGTGAAACAAAAGCTATGACTTTGACAAACCTTGATGTTTCTAGGCAGAATGTAAACATGGTTTTGCTCTAGGTTATATCTGGGATGGAGGCTAATGTCTGGGAGTGCAGAAAATTATAAGTTTAAGTTTATCTTCCACTAAAGTGCAGATGTTACTTTTGTGGCACCAGATATTTCTAAAACTGTTGAGGTCATTTGTCATTTTATTAAAACCAAACTCTACTTTTAAACGCCATCTAATGTTGAAATAATAAACGGTAGCTGCTTCTTGAACTGTATTGATTTAATTTTTCTCTTTCTGGTCACATAAATTGCCAGTTCAGCTTGACCAGAAATTAAATTTAAAAGCTGCCATCTTTTTTGATTTACCTTGTTGTACCCATCGCCATAAATAAATTTTCCCATATTAAAATATTCACTGAATAAATATAAAAAACATTTGTGTAGACCACCTCAAGTCTCTAACACTCACTAAAAACATGAAAAACTGTCTTCATCCACGATGAAGGAGAGGTTAAAAGTAAGAACCTTAAAATAAATAAATAGAAATAAGAACAAAACTGTCAGCCTCATCAAAATTAAAAACTCATTTGTTTTTGAGTCTGTGTATTTCTTGGTCAATGAGTTCCGTCCACCAACACGTGGTGAAGAACGAGATCCGGTGTCACTGATGTGGTGTCCATCCACCAACTAGCGGTGGTGTCCTGAAGCAAAACTCGTATTTCAGATAACTCGTATCTCGAGGTGCTTTTGTATTTGTATCAAAGAGACCTGGTGGGACTTCAGTGTCAGCAGGAGGCGCTCTAATACCTGGGGGAGGAGCAGACATCTACAGGTGAGCTCTCTGAAGACCAGTGACTCACAAAGGTCCAGGATTTCTGAGACTAGGCGGCGCTCTTCTCTCCAGGACACCGTGACAGTGTACAGATTTCATCAGATTTTGTGTTGTTGGGGGAGGGTTTGTTTGTTTGTTTGTTTGTTTGTTTGTTTGTTTACTGGAGTCTTCATCCCAGGTGTGTTTTTGAATTAAATGCTCAGTAGAAGGATTCACAAGCGGCTCCTAAAACGGATCCGGGTTCGGTTAAAGCCTCGCAGAGGAGAGGAAGCCCTTCCTCTCCATCGCTGACTCACCCTCCTCACCCTCCTCACCCTCTTCATCCTCACACTCCTGCGGTTGATCTCAGGACTGACCGGCTGATCAGAAGACAACCTCTCTGAGAAACTCACAGGAACTCAGAACATTTCTGAAAACTGATGACGAGAATAAAAACGAAACCATCAAAGAACGGAAAACATTTCGTAAATTCTTTAACCAAACCTGACATTTGAGCAAACGCCTCCTTCTGGCGGCGGCGTCTCACCTCTCGGGTTCCACAGACAACTAGTCATTGTTTGTAAGAGGCGCATGAGGATCTGGTGACGCATGAGGACGAGGTTTGACTTCTTCTCTGAAAGCCCTGAAGCATCAGCAGAACCGCTGTTATCTAAACGTCGGTTCTCTAAAGGTCACGACTACCGGCCGCCTCTCTGAAATTTAAAACGCGCCTCGGCACCAGAGCGGAACCTCAGGCCAATCCCTGGTGAAATAAAGACCCTGTTGAGGGACTTCAGGACCTCCTACCCGTTGGTTCTCCTCCCCCTCGGTCCTCCTCCACATGGGGAGTAAAGCTGATCGCTGCTCAGCTGTGCAGAAGTGAGGAGGATTAGTGGAGCACCGATGAAGGAGTTGGGTTCTCGTCCATTTCTCCGTCCCCTGGCAGACTGAGAGTCTTCATCCAGTCTTTTTACCTGAAGCTCTCCCTTGTTCCTGCTATCGCTCTCCCTCTCCTCCATCCCTCCCCTCCTTTCCTTCCTCCCTTCCTTCCTTCCTTCCTTCCTTCCTTCCTTCCTACCTTCCTTCCTTCCAGCCATGACGGTTCTGTCGGAGGACCAGTCCCTGAGGCCCCAGCCTTACTGTTTCCTGGACTCGGACAAACACAACGGCACCTCTCTGCACCGGTACTCCACGGACATCCCCGACCCGAAGGGGGGCTTCATGGACAGCGAGGAGGGCACCGTGTTCGGACCTGTGGAGCCCCCCAGGCTGTCCAGGGGCCGCCTCATCCTCCACGGCCTGGTCATGTTTGGGAGGGAGTTCTGCTACGCTGTGGAGGCGGCGTTTGTCACGCCGGTGCTGCTGAGCGTGGGCCTCCCCCGCAGCCTGTACAGCCTGGTGTGGCTCATCAGCCCCATCCTGGGCTTCCTGCTGCAGCCCGTCATCGGGTCGGCCAGCGACCACTGCCGCTCGCCCTGGGGCCGCCGGAGGCCCTACATCCTGGTCCTGGGGATCCTTATGCTGTTTGGCATCACCATGTTCTTGAATGGAGATACGGTCATGTCAGGTGGGGATGAACGCGGAAGGGGGGGGTGGGGGGTGGGACGTCCTCTGGATTGGGTCGTTGTTGGAATGAAAGTGTGGCCCTTGGGGTCCTGAGGGTCTCACGCTCTTAACTTGTGACCGGGTGTGATGGCGAGACGGCGAGCATTCACGTGGTAGGAGGCAGGAAGTGACTCGTAATGTTCAAACCATCTCCAGGCGGCGTCGCGAGGTCACGAGAGACTCTGCCACCTTTGTGACGCCGAGCATCGATCCGAGCCTGTTTATTAATAACTGATTGTTACGTGTCACATGATCAAACCCTGAACACACCCTGAGGGAGACGCAGCGACGCAAATGTTTTAGCTCGAAACGCGAAACATGAAGTATTTATTACTCCTGCCATTCTCTGATAAGCCGATTACCCCCTCGTGTTTCTCAGGGTGTAGTGGTTGACACGGTAATCCTGTGACATAATGTTTGCACGATCGTACCCGCCCTCGGTGTGTTAGCTTTAGCGATAGGCTTCGATAAAACTCTTAACTTTCACATTCTTTGGAGATTTTGTCCCTGTAAAAAGTGAGATTCAAAACCTTCTCCACCCATTCATGTTAAGATACCGAGATTTTCTCATATCCATGGCAACACATAACAATACAGGGCTGTGGTGACACAAAAGCTCGGTAAGACATGATTGCTACCTGTCAGATTTGGGCAGGGGCACTTCCTTGTGTCTTCTGATGCTCTTCAAGCGTTTTATTTTCAGCTGTCGTCAAACATTTTGGTTTCGTTAAACAGAAGCTGTGTGTCGGAGTGATTCTGTGTGTGTGTGTGTGTGACGGCCGTCGTGCTCTTCCTCCCAGCCATCGTCAGCGACAGATCGATGAGGAGCGTCTGGGCCATCGTGGTGGTGATGTTCGGCGTCGTCCTGTTCGACTTCTCTGCTGACTTCATCGATGGGCCAATCAAGGCCTACCTGTTTGACGTGTGCTCCCATCAAGACAAGGAGAGAGGTCTGCACTACCACGCCCTGCTCACAGGTAGGACACACACACACACACACACCTTTGGATCCAGAGCGTCTCGGTTCTGGTCTTCTGGTCTTTGTAGAGACTTTTGGTCTTTGTTGACTGATGGCCATTCTGTAATGTTTTCATTGGCTGTAGCATAACACAGTCATAATGGGACGAGTACGTGTGAAACCTTTAATTTAGTCAACTTCCAAATAAGAGGCTGATTTGCAGTGAATTCAATGATCAATGTGAAGCAGCAGAGGCTTAAATGTGAAAGCGACGCGACGCAGAGCCGAGTGTTTCCAGACAAACTGCATTTTATCGGCTGGATGAGGCCAAGGTGAGAGAGACTGTAGCTGAAGCATCGTGGGTAACGAAGCCTCCAATGGAAATTCCATCACGTGTGTTTAGAGGACTGTAAATCCAACCATCTTGCAATCCGCTGATGGGGAATCTTTCTGTAACGTTCTCTTCTGGAAACCAGTCGTGTTCCGAAACAGCTGTTAAAACTCTGAAGGTGTCCATAAATAAACAAATAATCAATAAATGACCTATAAAATTCTGCCTGGGTTCCTAACATGGTTCGGCGGTGCGTTCACCCATCAGCAGCACCAGAGTAATCCGGCCCTGAGCCGGGCATGTGCTGCAGTCACGGGTCTGGGCTCAGCAGACAGATGCTAAGCACATGACTGCGGGGCGACGCCCCCACCGCCACTGGTATGTGAGGCCCAAGGGAGGAGCACAGACTGCTGGGATTCCTGCCCCTCCTGGAGGCACCGGTGCATTCTCGCATCAGCTGTCACATGGTCCATCAGTCCATCAGTCCGTCAGTCCAGTCCTGAAGCTTCTGCTTCTTCCTCATTTGAACAAAATGTTCACCTTCCCTCAGCATTTGGTGAAACAACTTTGCATCAGTGCTGGATGTCGTTTCTATCTGGTTGTCATGACGTTACCAAGCTGCTGTAGCATGCACAGTTATTCTTAACCATTAGCTGCTAAGCTAAGTGGCACGTTAAGCACAGAGAGAAACATTTCTGAACACTAACAAGAACCAATGCAGTCACAGACTGCAACATCCAGCGACACCCCTGAATTCAAAATTTTACCCTGACCTACTTGCATAGGTCAAAGATCAAAGCTACTGCTCTGACCGACTGTCATAGATCAAAGCACTAGCTTTGATCTATGGTCTTACTCACACTGGTTTTCTCCATCGTCTTTCTATCTTATTCAGTTCCAGAGTGTACAATAGTTAAAATTTGACCTTGATCTAGTGAGGTCATCATCTCATTGTCATCCCCTTTGCTGCCCGAGTAATCTGCTTTTTGTCTCATCTTTCTATCTGCAACGATTGCGAAGATATTTGGTGGACAAACAGACGAACGGACGAACACATGAACACTGACAATTACAATCCATCACTGCTTTGAAGCGGGATGTGAGAAAGTGTTGTGCAAAGAGACACCTCCAAAAGCACGAATGACGATGCTTCTCTCCAGTGAGAGTTTTCAGAAATGAACAAGTCTGCAAAGTTTAGCCAATCAGCAGGGAGTGTGCGTTGGTTTTGTTTTCACAGTGTTTTACAGCTTCAACCAGGCAACCAGAAAAATCACTTCTTCCAAATTTCCACATGTAAATGGTCTGTCCTAAGAACAACAATGCCCACAAGCCATCTGCTCCAACTGTCTCCTGGGAAATCCAGCGTTGTGTCCCTTTGTTCTCGTCTTGCTTTAAAAAAATATTTTTCTGGAATAACGTACAGATACCCAGTCTTTGCTATGAAACAGCTACACCTTTTGTCTGACTCTTGTTTCTTAGGGCTGGGCGGGGCTTGTGGATACCTGGTGGGGGCCATGGACTGGGGGCATTCGACCATCGGTCAGCTGCTGGGCTCAGAGTACCAGGTCATCTACTTCTTCTCCGCTCTGACCTGGAGCATCTTCCTCACCGTTCACCTCTTCAGCATCCCAGAGCGGCCGCTGGGCAAAGACGGCCCCGACGCATCGCCTCCCAGCTCCCTCCAGCTGCTGGGCGCCCAAACCAGTGATTACGGAGCGCTGTTGAGAGAACCCCTCTCGTCCGAAGGCCCCACATCGCCCCCCGACCTCAGGCCAAGGTCCTTCTCCGCCCTGGGGGAGGCCAACTCGGTGACATCCAGCGCTAAGCAACCAAACAAGGAGGTATGGATGTTCAGGAAGAGCGATGATTAGGTGTTAGTTCAGGCTTAGTTTGGTCATGTGACAGGTTACCAGCCGTTATCCCTAAATTAAGCGCCCACAAGTCTCCCAGTGTTCTGGATTAAAGTCAAGCAGGATAACCTGAGATCCCAAATATCAGTGACAACCATTTCCAACCTCCTGGGTTTGTGAAGCAGGATTTTCTGCAGGGACCAAACCAAACCAAACCACAGAGTCGACCGGACGTCCGGAACACAAAGTCATTGTCTCCGTTACCTTGAGATGGAACCGGCTCGCTGCAGAGAAACAAACTAAGAACTCCACTAGTTCTCATTATTATTATAATTTGATTGACTTATTAACTATGTCTGTGTAGGTTCTCAGTCATCCAGGTCATGGTTATCCAAAGCTGTTTAAGTCGATCCACTGGACGTCAAGAACGTTCTTGAAGGCATTTCGTCTCTCATCCAAGAGACTTCTTCAGAACTGAAGTTTCTCTCTCTCTCCTCCCTCTTTTTCGTGTGACCTGACGTCTGTGACATTCAGGCCCAGAAGCGGATGACCTTGAGGTCCCTGCTGAGGACCATCATCAACATGCCGCCCCACCTCCGATGCCTGTGCGTCAGTCACCTGCTGGGATGGACGGCGTTCTTGTGCAACATGCTCTTCTTCACCGACTTCATGGGACAGGTAATGATCGGCATGTCACCGTGGAGACGGGGGATGTGAATGAAAATACAACTTACAGATAAACTGAATAGATTGGGTACAGATAATAAACAGATCAATTCACCAATAAAGTCCTAACATAATCCTTTAGTCCCAAAACCTATGATTTATTGCAAACTTGAGACACGAACATCTGTTAAAGAGAATGACCAACGCTCTGACCTCCTTTTCCTGCATCAATCCCACCGTCTACTTTGACACCCTCATTTTCCCCCTCTGCAGATTGTTTACAAAGGAAATCCGTACGCCGAGCATAACTCCACAGCCTACGTCACCTACGAGAGGGGGGTGGAGGTGGGCTGCTGGGGGCTGTGCATCAACGCCGTGTCCTCAGCGCTCTACTCCTGTGAGTACAACTCTTCAAGCGTCGGACAGCCCGATGGCGTGACCTTTTTCAGCCATTAGACCTGTGGTCTCCGTGTTGTGTTGCATGAACCGTACCAAAAGCTAAAATGAAGAAGGAGGGGTTTTATGACCATCTAATGCTCGTGTTTCCAGATGTGCAGCATTTCCTGCTCCCATACATCGGCCTGAAGGGGCTGTATTTCGTGGGTTACTTCGTGTTTGGCCTAGGCACCGGTCTGATCGGCCTCTTCCCCAACATCACCGCCACCCTGGTCCTCTGCAGCGTGTTTGGCGTCATGTCCAGCACCCTCTATACCATCCCATTCAACCTGGTGGCCGAGTACCAGCTGGAGGAAGAGGTACCAGGAAATAGACATGTTGGAGGAATCTGGGATAAATAAAAAGCAGGTGCCACTGTCGATGTCACCGGCGTCTGTCAGCAGACCAGCTGGGTGAACACCTCAGTGCTGCAGAAGAGATCCGTCATTTATCTGTAGAGGCCTTGGCCTTGGCCTTATGATGACCACAAAACAGATTTACAGCCCCTCTAATTAAATCTGTTTTATTACAACGGCGCAATCCACTTAGCATTAGGACTGTTTTCCAGGAAGTTCTAGATCTGACTAGATATTAAAAAGAAGTCATAAAACTGGAAAACAATTAAAACGCATCAAATAATAGTGAGTGTCTGTCAATCAGTCACGCATCCAGGGACTTGATTGGGGCCATAACGCTGCTCTTGAATGCAGCGCTGATATTGAACGCTGTGTGTGTTCATATTTGTCTTTTATGAATGGCATTTGAAACTTTTGTGTTTTAATACTGAGGAACCGTAAAGAACCGGATTTTCAATTTAATGCTATGGTCTTTCAGTGAGTTTAAAATTGTCAGTTAGTATTTTTTATTGGAAATCGCTGCTCTGTCTCACTATGAACACTACAAACACTATGAACACTACAAACACTATGAACACTACAAACACTATGAACACTACAAACACTACGAAGACTATAAACACTATGAACATGTCGGATGTTCATATGAAGACTACAGTATAAACAGTATGAACACCATGTACATCATGAAGACTAAAAAACACTATGAACACTACAAAAACTATGAACACTATAAAGACTATGAACACTATAAAGACTATGAACACTATAAAGACTATGAACACCACTATGAAAAACACAAAAGACACTTCTGGTCATCCAGACTGCCATGTCATCAAGCATCCTCTCCTCCTCTTCCTCCTCCTCTCCAGGAGCAGCTGAAGCTGGGGGCAGGCAGTGAAGGCCAACGGGGCACCGGGGTGGACTGCGCCGCGCTCACCTGCATGGTCCAGCTGGCTCAGATCATTGTGGGGGCGGGACTGGGTGCTCTGGTCAACCTGGCAGGAAGTGTCATTGTGGTGGTCCTCTCGGCATCCGCTGTGGCCTTATTAGGCTGCATCTTTATTTCCCTCTTCATCAGAAACGTGGAATCTTCCTCAATATAAACTGTTGATGTGTTGTTTTAATAAAAAAGGAGTCATTACTACGTCATTAAAGCATCTGAGAGTCCTGTGACGCCGCCATCGGACAGACAAGCTCTACAGCAGGGGTATTCAATTAAAAGTCACAGAGGTCCGGTTATAAAAATGTCCTCTTAGTAAAAGGTCTGGACCCAAGTCCAGTTTGTGTCTTATAGCCCTTATAGTCCCTGTATCCAAATTATCCTTTATTATCAATTTTCAATGCAGGATATGTTTAAGTGAGTGCACAGCTAGCTCTTTGACCTCACCATAAATAAAAGTAGACCCAGGCAAACAAATTTCAAGCCTTAAGTAAAAATAAAGTGCAAAAAGAGCTGAATAATCCTTTTTCTCATAAAATTAAAGACGTCCCAGCCTAAAGAACTGAAGGACGACACTCGTAAAATGTCAACAACAGCTTTTAAGCTCTTCTTCACAACTGTCCCATCACTAAAAGATGTTCTATGTTGCCCCCCAAACCCACAATGCTTTTAGTGAACATTCGTTTGCATTTTTCTCGGTCATTTTGCCCTCAGCTCGGACTTCAGGGGATAATTCTGCCCAAAATTTCTGTGCTTTGTTTCGTAGTGGCGCTTTACGTTATGAATGAATTCATTCATTCTACGTGTTCAGACCATATGAGGTAAAATGGTTTTGAACTGTCTGACGGAAGAACAAACATTATTTTCTCCGTCCTCTCATTGTTAACCAGCGGTTTTCCTCATCAACCTCCCTTCTTTTGGAGCTACTCTGTCCTCACTGTCTCACTTCCTTAAAATCTGGAAGCGCTGTCAGGTAAGCACTGACTTCCTGCTGCTCCACTGAAGTCATCAGACCTGGGAATAAAGAAAGTTTCTATGTTTTGCTGTGATTGGCTGACATGAAATTTGTACTTAATTTTATCCTGAGGAAGAAAGGATTTGATATGAAGTCTGATAAAATCTTCTGACAGTTCTATGATGTCACCTGAAGCAGGTAGAAATGAACTATGATGCAACAATCATCATCTGCAAGTAAGAAGGTTCTGGGTTTGAATCTGTACTTGGTGCCCGGGGGCCCCTACCCCTGGCTGTGGCTCAACCGGGCTGCACAGAAAGAAATCTTAAAATATTTCTATTTCATAACTGCTTCATCAACTGTCGCGGGTCACGGGGAACCTATCCCAGCTGATTGAGGGCAGAAAAAGAAATACAACGTGTATTTCTATTTTTTTAAAACAAATAATCTTACCATAAAAAAAATCAATCCTCCTATATTTTTATAGTGCTTAATCACATTAGCACACATTTCAAAGTCATTCAAACTTATTGTACTTGAAACTCTTATGGACTTTCATGTTATGAAAAACTAAAATAATTGAGTTGATCAAATTCTTTTTAGTTTAGTTTAGTTTATTTAGGGGTTTTTTTGTACGTTATTTCAACAAAGAAAGGGCTGATGGGTATAAGCCATTTGGCTTGTGAAACTCCCGTCCAAAAGAATCAACAAACACCTCTCTCATTACAACACGTCAACCAATTCAGACATTAAATGTTTTCATCCAGTTCTTACAGTGAATTTCGACACCCATTGTGGCACATTGTTGTTTCAACCGTTTATTCCCTTATCAGTGTAGTCATGAAATTATGACATCAATTTTCTGCAATTCCAGATATTAACGTCATAGCTTTCGTTTCACAAATGTAGTGCTGTTCTGTCCCACAAGTAATTCCATCCCAGTTATACAGCGGTTGATTTATTGATATAGATTCTTCCAAGGGGTCAATTCTAGCACAGGTCTTATTCTCTCGTATAGGGTTTGCATAGGGGTCAGACTTCCAGTATGCGATCGCTCGTGCATTTTCTCTATCCAGTGTTGTCCCATCAACCCAGTAGAAGATTCTTTTATCCAGTGCAAATTGAGACAGGCCAATCCACACTCCAGAAAAGTTAGTGGGGTTGTCTTCCTTAAATTTTACAGTCAAATCTGTTAAGAATTCCTGATGTCGATGACTTGAAATGACAACTAAGTCACCCCCAAATTTCTTGCACATAACACGTGAATTTCCCCATCTCTCCATATTGTCGAATACATAGTAACAGCGGGAATCATCCTCAGTCCAGCCATTTGGGCAGCGTGAGCACTGGAGGGTCTTTTCATCACAAAATTTCTGGAAGACTTCATGGAAAAGGGGGGATTTTAGAATTGACCAATTTTGTTTGTTTTCTTGGTGAAGGTCTGCTGTTTCATTTTTCAATTGAGCTACGTTCTTTCGAGCATTGGACAACTCCGGCATTTTCCCTTGCAGCTCCTGTCTACACTGGTTTGCCTCTTCAGATATTGTTGTCAGCTTCGCCTTCAACTCGTTCAACTGCTGGCTACACTGGTTTGCCTTTTCAGACACTGTATTCATGTTCTCCTGTGACTCTTTTAGATTCTGTTCAAGGCCTGCCTTTACCTGTTCCAAAAGAGTTATGTTCTTTCGAGCATTGGACAACTCCATCAAAATCCCTTTCAGCTGCTGGCTGCACTGGTTTACCTCTTCAGATATTATCGTGAAGTTTTCCTGTAATTTTGTCAGCTGCTGGCTATACTGGTTTATCTTTTCAGACAATGTAGTCATGTTCTCATGTGACTCTTTCAGATTCCGTTTAAGGTCCGCTTTTTCCTGTTTCAATTGAATTATGTTCTTTCGAGCATTGGAGAACTCTGTCACATTCCCTAGCAGCTGCTGGCTACACTGGTTTACCTCTTCAGATATTGTCATCATGTTCTCCCGTAACTTGTTCAGCTGCTGGCTATACTGGTTTGCTTTTTCAGAAATTGTTGTCATGTTCTGCTGTGACTCTTTCAGATTGCGTTTAAGGTCTGCCTTTTTCTGTTCCAGTAGCGTTATGGCATGTCGAGCATTAGACAACTCAGTCACATTCCCTTTCAGCTGCTGGCTACACTGGTTTACCTCTTCGGATATTGTTGTTATGTTCTCCTGCGACTCTTTCAGATTCTGTTTAAGGTCTGACTTTTCCTGTTCCAAATGAGTTATGTTCTTTTGAGCATTGGACAACTCCGTCACATTCCATTGCAGCTGCTGGCTACACTTGTTTGCCTCTGTAGATATTGTCGTCATGTTCTTCTGTAGTGTATTCAGCTGCTGGCTATACAGGGTTACCTTTTCAGACATTGCCGTCACGTCTTCCTGCGACTCTTTCAGATTCTGTTTAAGGCCTGACTTTTCCTGTTCCAAATGTGTTATGTTGTCTCGAGCATTGGACAACTCCGTCACATTCCCCTGCAGCTGCTGGCTACACTGGTTTGCCTCTTCAGATATTGTCATCATGTTCTCCTGTAACTTATTCAGCTGCTGGCTATACTGGTTTACCTTTTCAGACATTGTAGTCATGTTCTCCTGTGACTCTTTCAGATTCCGTTTAAGGTCTACCTTTTCCTGTTCCAGATGAGTTATGTTGTGTTGGGCCTTGGACAAATCTGTCACATTCCCTTGCAGCTCCTGGCTACACTGGTTTGCCTCTTCAGATATTGTTGTCATGTTCTCCTGTAACTTGTACAGCTGTTGGCTACACTGGTTTACCTTTGAAGACATTGTTGTCATGTTCTCCTGTGACTCTTTCAGATTCTGTTCAAGGCCTGCCTTTTCCTGTTCCAATTGAGTTATGTTGCGTTGAACATTGGACAACTCCATCACATTCCCTTGCAGCTGCTGTCTACACTGGTTTGCCTCTGCAGATATTGTCGTCATGTTCTCCTGTAACTTGTACAGCTGCTGGCTACACTGGTTTGCCTTTTCGAACATTTTTGACATGTTCCTCTGTGACTCTTTCAGATTCCATTCAAGACCTGCCTTTTCCTGTTTCAATTGAGTTATGTTGCGTTGAACATTGGACAACTCTGTCACATTCCCTTGCAGCTGCTGTCTACACTGGTTTGCCTCTTCAGATACTGTTGTCAAATTGTCCTGTGACTCTTTCAGATTCCGTTTGAGGTCTGCCTTTTGCTGTTCCAAATTAATTATGTCATTATGAGCCTTTTCGAGGCTGTCCAGCCCTCTTTTCAGAGTCAGGTTAAGGCACCTATTTTTCTCTTCCTCTAGCATGTAGTGTTCCAAACTGCTGGATAACTTTGCACTCAGATCTATATTTACTGACCACTTTTGAATCAGAAAAGCAACAGCCACCAGAAATAATCCTGAGACCACAACAATGACAATGATTGTCCCTTGTTTTTCCCATCGCAGTCTACTTGTTTTGTCAGGAATCTCTCCACTGTCAAAAGAAAATAATTTTTAATGAGAATGTAATGTTATTATGGCCATTTGTAATTTAAGCACATTTTCAAGGAATGTATCTATCAATTTATCGGTCTATCAATCAGTCAATCATGGTGTTCACCAGTGTTCCCTCTAAGCTGCGCACTTGCGCAATTACACCCGGCTTGCACAGTCTGAGTGCAAAAGAAAATCGATGCTGCACATAAAATAAAATTTGTTTAACGTTTATATATATGTGAACGTAAAAGGTGAGTGCTGAGTGGGAGTTGATAGAAGTTATGGATTGTTGCTTGTCAAGGCTGGACGCCGAAATGAAGCTCGCAAAAAGAAGTCTGTGGTTGTCATCTTTGCCCACATTACACAACACTGGGGGTGTGACAGTATTAAATACAGGAATATCTAACATTGGATCTAATCTAATTAATTAGACCAAATCTCTGATAGGTGTGTGTCATTTCTCCCAGAACAGGACCCTAAGCCAGGCCAAAGCAGGACCCTCACATATTACATACCACACATCTCATGAAGAACGAGATTTTTGTCTTTTTCATTTCAAGTGGGCCAAATCACTTATATTAAAAGTTAGCTAATAAAAATTGCTACTGTAGTTTGATTTTTTTAATAAGCCATGTAGCATGCTATGATCCATGCATTTGAACAAGTGTGCTAACAGTGGTCCGCGGTGTGCTGATGAAGCATGTGTGTATACCCAGACACGTGAAAAATTAGAGGGAACATTTGTGTTCATAGTGTCTGTCTACAGACAGACATACAACTGTTGTGTGTTGTTTCTGTTTGTCTTTGTTTAATCTGAACTCACCTCTTGTTTTCATGTACTATGTTATGGTTGAGCATTGTACTAACTAACAAACCAACTAGTGAAGGAACAACCACAATTATTTTTTATATGTATATACTGTACATATATAAACACTCACATGCACACATATATACATGTGCACACACTTATGTATGTGGGTGTGTGTCACATATGTATAATTGTGTGGAATTTTATGGCACACCTTTCGACATCTGTCTCTCCGCTATCACTTTGATCTGTAAGGGTTTGCACGGGGCCATGTACTGGATTTTCTTCTTTGTCATCTTCTTCCAACATGATCTGGATAATTTTCCGAAAGTGTCAGTCCGTGGACTGTATCAACTGTTTTAAGGACTGTGTTAAAGGCTGACTGGCTTTAATCTACACTCTTGTTTTCAAGTTCTTTCATGTCTGGTTTTCCTTTTTCAACATTGTCTTCATGCTGTCCAGATATACTGTCAAGCCTCTATTTATTCTTCTGCAAATGTTTATTTGTATTCAACATTTGAAACATGACAAAACTGGCTGCCACAGGTAAGACCAAGACCAGGGACCAGGAACCTGTGCCTCCTGAGTGCGCATGCTACTCTTTCATCCATGCGGATTTGAAAAAAGGCTTGTGGATAGCACTGTTGCCTCACAGCAAGAAGGCTCCAGGTTTGAGTCCTTTCCATGCTCCCCATAGGTGTGACTGTTAATGTGAATGTGTGCATGAGTGGTTATCTTGTCTTTCATTGGACTATTGGTTTTCCGGAGCGCACCCTGTCTCTTGCCCTTCGTTTAGCTGGGATAGCCTCCAAGAATGACTGAAAAACTCCTTCTTCCCCCGAACCATCAAACTGCTCAACTCCTTACTGGGGGAGGAGAGGAAGAAGAGGGACTACACAAGAGCTGAGGGATGACACACATAATAAACCATAAACACTACAACATCATAAACACTTAAACTCTTATGCCTATTTATGCCCTTTTTATTTGTATATTTTATGGTGTGTTATTTTTATTCTTTTCAGGTGTCTGTACTTCTTTCTGTGTGCTTTTTCTGTGTGCTTTGTGTGTTCACTGTGCTGTATGTAGTTCAACACAGATGTCAATTTCCCTGACAGAACCTCCTTAAGGGATTAATAAAGTTGTACTACTACTACTGTTACAATACACGTGACCTGCAAAGTGAAAGAAGCGGCTGGACACGAGATGATCATGGTCGTTTCTTCTCCCCAGGATTCCTTCGGGCCTGTGCTGCTGAGCTGGGAGACCCTCGTCAACAAGTGTTTAATCTTAGTCTGGGACTGGGAATGGTCCCATCTTTGTGGAAAACCTCCTACGTTGTCCTTGTAGGGACGCCCCAGTGAGCTCAATAACTGCCGACCAGTTACTCTTGTCCATGTGATAATGATTCTGGAATAACTGGTCCTGGAGCTCATGCATCCCCATATGTGAGGTGCACATGACACTGGGGATGGTGTTAAAGGTGCTCAAAAACCCAGAAAAGGGCACCCTAACAGCAGAGCTTCTGATGGCCAGGGAGTTGAGTGCACTGTGGAGGAGGTACAGAACAACGTTGTCAAACCCAATCTGGGCATGGTGGGCAAACTAGAGTGGGTCTATCGCACCCTGCACCTGGGGACACATGAGCTCCAGGACCAGTTGCTCCAGGGTCTTCACCACGTGGGAAGTAAGAGCGACCGGTCGGTAGTCATTGAGCTCAGAAGGGCATTCTTTCTTAGGCACAGGAACGATGCTGGAGGTCTTCCACAGTGTGACCCTCCCAAACCACAGACTGAGGTTGAATAGCTGACGAAGAAGATCTTCAGGTTCAGCAGCACAGAACCAATGGAGTCTTGGGGAGACCTGGTCCATCCGGTCCGGCTTCCTTCCTAGGATGAAGCCTCTGCAGCGTTGACATCACCTGGTCCAGAGAAATGATGGTGTTGGTCGAGGTGGTAGCAGGTGGTCCTGGTGGACACACTGACGTAGGCAGTCCAGTGAGTAGAGTGAGTGAAGTGTGTCCTTTCAGTGAAGAGAGGTGGCCAGCTGCATATTCACTGTTTTAATTTATTTTAAATTTCTAAAGTTAAATGTTTTGCCTCCTTTTTATCATGGTGTTTTCAAAGGCAGTCGAGGAAAAAGCTCTGACTCTGTTCTGGTTGTTGAAGGAACCACTAGTGTGTGGAGCCAGGCTGGATTTCTGCTGTGGAGCATCACCACATCAATACAGTTCAAGAAGCAGCTACAGTTTTTTGTCACAAAATCAGATGTCGTTTGAAATTAGAATTTGGTTTTTATAAAATGACAAATGACTTCAACAGTTTTAGAAACATCTGGTGCCACAAAAGTATCATCTGCACTTTAGTAGATAAACTTACATTTGCTCATTTTCTAACGCATAATGCACTGGTAAATCTTTTTAAATTGTATTTTCTTCTACTTATGATTTTTGTACTTGAAGCACTTTAGCACTCACTCCGAGTGGGAAATGAGGTCCGTCCACAAGTGAAGGAGTTTAAGTATCTTGGGGTCCTGTTCATGAATGAGGGAACAATAAAGCATGAGGTTGGATGAAGAATTGGGGCAGCAGGAGTCGCCTTGCTGCACATGTTATGTAAAATTGTAAAATAATTGAATTTAATCAAATTCATTTTAGTTTAGTTTGGTTTATTTCGTTAATTTTTTTATGCAAGTTGTTACAACACAGAAAGGGCTGATGGGTAGAGGCCATTTGCTTATGAAATTCCTGTTCCCCAGAATAATGGGACGGCAGTGGCTCAGCGGTAGAGCAGATGCCTCATAGACGGATCTCCCCAGCCATCGGTGGATCGAGTCCCGCTCCCGCCATGATGCCACCAGGAGTGTGAGCTGACAGTGGGAGGTGTCATCCCACCTCCCAGCCACCACCGAGGCGCCCTTGAGCAAGGCGCTGTCCCCCCTACAAGCCGCTCAAATTGGGGCGCGTTCCGAAGCCGCTGCCCGTCACTCTGCCTCCCTGATGTTCGTAGTGATGTGATTGTACTAACTGCATGCTTACAGGCCCCCTTGTGTGCTTGTGTGTTCAGGGGCCCTGTATACTTGTCAAACTAACCGAGTGACTTTGTAATTTCCCCCTGAGGGGGAAGTTGACACCTCCCCCTGATCAATAAAGTATACTTCTTCTTCTTCTTCTTCTTCTAAACAAACAGCTCTCTCATTACAATACGTCAACCAATTCTGACATTAAATGTTTTCAACCAGTTTTTATGCTGAATTTCGACACTCTTGTGGCACATTGTTGTTTCAACCATCTTATCTTATCATCTTATCATTGGGCCATAACATCATGATATCAATTTTCTGCAATTCCATATATTAGCCTTCATCCCAGATATAACCTAGAGCATAACCATGTTTACATTCAGCCTAAGAACAACAAGGCTTGTTTATATCATAGCTTTCGTTTCACAAATGTAGTGCCGTTCTAACCCACAAGCACTGGAATTCCAATTATTCATCCATTCATCTTTCCATTCATATTTTTCCAAGGGCTCAATAACAGCACAGGCCTTATTCTCTAAAATAGGATTTTCAGCAGGGTCATATTTAAAGAACTGTGGTGTTTCTAGCTTTTCCCTATTAACCCAGACGAAGGTGTGTTGTTTATCATGTGATAATTGAGACAGGCCAATCCACACTCCAGAAAACTTGGTGGGGTTCTCTTCCTTAAATTTTACAGTCAAATTTGTTAAGAATTCTTGATGTCGAGGACTTGAAATGATAACTAAGTCACCACCAAATTTCTTGCACATAAGACGTGATTTTTCCCATCTCTCCATATTCTCAAATATATGGTAACAGTGGGAATCATCCTCAGTCCAGCCATTTGGGCAGTGTGAGCACTGGAGGGTCTTTTCATCACAAAATTTCTTGAAGACTTCATGGAAAAGGGGGGATTTTAGAATTGACCACAGTCGTTTGTTTTCTTGTTGAAGGTCTGCTGTTTCATTTTTCAATTGAGCTATGTTCTTTCGAGCATTGGACAACTCCGGCATTTTCCCTTGCAGCTCCTGGCTGCACTGGTTTGCCTCTTCAGATATTGTTGGCAGCTTCTCCTTCAACTCGTTCAACTGCTGGCTATACTGGTTTGCCTTTTCAGACAATGTAGTCATGTTCTCCTGTGACTCTTTTAGATTCTGTTCAAGGCCTGCCTTTACCTGTTCCAAAAGAGTTATGTTCTTTCGAGCATTGGACAACCCCATCACAATCCCTTTCAGTTGCTGGCTACACTGGTTTACCTCTTCAGATATTATCGTGAAGTTTTCCTGTAATTTTGTCAGCTGCTGGCTATACTGGTTTATCTTTTCAGACAATGCAGTAATGTTCTCCTGTGACTCTTTCAGATTCCGTTTAAGGTCCGCTTTTTCCTGTTTCAATTGAGTTATGTTCTTTCGAGCATTGGACAACTCCGTCACATTCCCTTTCAACTGCTGGCTACACTGGTTTACCTCTTCAGATATTGTCGTCATGTTCTCCTGTAACTTGTTCAGCTGCTTGCTAAACTGGTTTACCTTTTCAGACATTTTCGTCATGTTCTCCTGTGACTCTTTCAGATTCCGTTCAAGACCTTCCTTTTCCTGTTCCAAATGAGTCATGTTGTGTTGAACCTTCAACAGCTCTGTCACATTGCCTTGCAGCTCCTGGCTGCAGTGGTTTACCTCTTCAGATATTGTTGTTAGGTTGTCCTGTAACTTGTTCAGCTGCTGGCTATACTGGTTTGCCTTTTCAGACAATGTTGTCATGCTCTCCTGTGACTCTTTCAGATTCTGTCTAAGGCCTGCCTTTTCCTGTTCCAAATGAGTTATGTTGCGTTGAACATTGGACAACTCTGTCACATTCCCTTCCAGCTCCTGGCTACACTGGTTTGCCTCTTGAGACATTGTCGTCACATTGTCCTGTGACTCTTTCAGATTCCGTTTGAGGTCTGCCTTTTGCTGTTCCAAATTAATTATGTCATTTTGAGCCTTTTCAAGGCTGTCCAGCCCTCTTTTCAGAGTCAGGTTAAGGCACCTATTTATCTCTTCCACAAGCATGTTATGGTCCCGACTGGTGGATAGCTCTGCACTCAAATGTTTATTGGTTGACCACATTCCAATCAGTAAAGTGACTGCCACCAGAAATAATATAGAAACCACACCAATGACAATGGTTGTCCCTTGCAGTCCCCTTGTTTTGTCAGGAATATCTCCACTGTCAAGAGAAAATAATTTTGAATGAGAATGTAAAGTTATTAGGGCCAACTGTCTGTCTGTCTGTCCGTCCGTCCGTCCATTTTTTGTTAGTGTTAACCCAAACCTGGTCTCATCTCTTGTTTTCATCTACTGTGTTATGGTTGTGCGTTGTATTAACAAACCAACTAGTGGAGGAACAACTACAGTTATTTTTTATATACATATACATATATATATATACAGTATATATACACACGAACACACATATATACATATGCACAGATGTGTGTGTGTGTGTGTGTGTGTGTGTGTGTGTCACATATGTATAGTTGTGTGGAATTTTATGGCACACCTTTCGTCATCTGTCTCTCCACTGTCACTTTGATCTGTGCTGGTATTCAGTGAATCATGTACTGGATGTCCTTCTTTGTCATCTTTTCCCAACATGATCTGGATAATTTTCCAAAAGTGTCAGTCCGTGGACTGTATGGACTGTTTTAAGGACTGTGTTAAAGGCTGACTGGCTTTAATCTACACTCTTGCTTTCAAGTTCTTTCATGTCTGGTTTGCCTTTTCCAAGATTGTCTTCATGCTGTCCAGATATGAAAAAATGTTTGTGGATAGCACTGTTGCCTCACAGCTGGGGTGACAGTGGCTCAGTGGTAGAGCGTGCGGTTAGGATTAGGATTAGGGTTAGGGTTAGGGTTAGCAGCACAACAGCCTTCCCTTCTTTCTTACATAGCTGACCATGGTAATGTTGCCATTGAACCCAAATTCGAGAGCGGGTAGACCAGGTCATCCAATGTTCCAAGAACCGCAGTTCTATTCTCCCTCCCACCCAGCCACTTGGAGTGTGAGCTGACAGTCGGAGGTGTCAACTTGCCTCCGGAGCCCTGCTGAGGCGGCCTGAGCAAGGCGCCGTCCCCCCTCTACAAGATGCTCATTTGGTGCACGCCATATAGGAGCTGCCCACCACTCTACCTCCCATTGCATGAGTACAGGCCCCCTTGTGTGTGTTTGTGTGTATTTGTGTTTGACAAAAAGTGTGTGCTCTTAATTTCCATCCTGGGATTGCTACAGTATACAAACCCAATGTTTCCTGTTTTCCCATCAACACACACCCACACATGCACACATGCACATCCACACAAACACGAACGTGGCCCTGTGAGGTATAAAAAGAGTTAAGGGCTATGAGTTTGCGGCTGATTTCCCGACTGATCTGGTGTGATGTACTGAGACTTTAAATTAAAGAATTCCTGTTTTGGCTGTCGACCATTTCTTCGCCGCTCCGGAGTCTTTATTTCAGTTTTGATGGAGTATAGCACTCTCATTACATAATTGGCGTTGTCGGCAGGATAAGGATTAACTAAATGGTCTCTGAGGGAATGCAACAGTCGGTGCTGGCTCTGAGGGGCATCCTCTCTGCGTGGGGTGACAGGCCAAATGAAGAGAATAGATTAGAACTTTATTGATCCCTTAAGGAGGTTCCGTAAGGTAAAGGTAAGGTCATTTAAAATTCCTTACACTAATTCTGAATTGGCAAAGATAAAATATGCAAAGTTTAAGTCTCTACACGTAGTTGGAAGCTCCAACTTTTGGTGTTAATCACAGGTAACCATGATACTTTTGGTGTTAATCATGCATGGATGATGTCACGGTCACCAGAACAATCTTGGCTCGAGACAACCAGAAGCCTTGGCTGACAGGTTGAAGGCGCAGAACGCGGCCTTCAGGGCTGGGGACGAGGTGGGCCTAAGGACAGCTAGGGACAACCTGTCACGAGGCATCCCAGTGGCCAAGAGACAGTACTCCAGGAGGATCGCCACCCACTTCAGCGACTGCAGAGACACCAGGAACCTGTGGCGGGGGATTCAGTCCATTACGGACTACAAGCCCCTTCTGCATGCCTGCGACAGCTCCACCACTCTGCTGAATCAGCTGAAGGACTTCTTTGCACGCTTTGAGGCAGACAACGGTATCCTGGCACAGAAGCCCCCCCCCCCCGTCCTGGCGACCAGGTGTTGACGCTTTCTCCGGACAGCGTGAGGCAAGTCCTCAGAAGGACCAACTCACGTAAAGCCTCAGGTCCTGACAACATTCCTGATCATGTCCTGAGAGACTGTGCTGATGAGCTCACAGATGTCTTCACAGACATCTTCAACATCTCCCTGAGCCAGGCTGTTGTCCCCACCTGCCTCAAAGCCACCACCATTATCCCAGTCCCAAAGAAGTTGCCCCCATCCGGCTTCAACGACTACCGCCCAGTTGCACTCACTCCCATCCTCATGAAGTGCTTCGAGCGGTTAGTCATGCAGCACATCAAGTCTGCCCTCCCTTCAACCCTGGACCCCTTTCAGTTTGCTTACCGGTCCAACCGCTCGACTGATGACACCATCTCCACTGCCCTAAAGTCAACCCTCATTCACCTGGAGAGCAAAGACTCGTACGTCAGAATGCTGTTCGACTTCAGCTCAGCATTCAACACAATCGTCCCCCATTAGCTCATCCACAAACTGGACCTGCTTGGACTCAACACCTCCATATGCAACTGGCTGCTGGACTTCCTGACAGGGAAACCACAGGCAGTTTGAGTTGGTAACAACACCTCCAGCACCATCATGCTGAACACGGAAGCCCCCCAAGGACGTGTACTGAGCCCCCTCCTCTTCACTCTGTTGACCCATGACTGCACACTAACTTTCAGCTCCAACCTCTTCGTCAAGTTTGCAGATGACACGACTGTGGTGGGTCTCATCAACAACTACGATGAGACAGCCTACAGGAATGAGGTGGGCCTCCTGGCTATGTGGTGCAAGGACAACAATCTCCATCTGAATGTGGAGAAGATGAAGGAGATTGTTGTGGACTTCAGGAGAACACGCACCCAGAATGCTCCACTAACCATCAACGGTGCTGCAGTGGAAAGGGTCAGCAGCACCAAGTTCCTGGGTGTGCACATCTCCGAGGACCTGTCCTGGGTCCGCAACACCGCATCGCTGGCCAAAAAAGCCCAAGAACGCCTCTACTTCCTCCGCAAACTGAGGAGAGCAAGAGCCCTACCCCCCATCATGCTGACTTTCTACAGAGGCACCATTGAGAGCATCTTAACCAGCTGCATCACCGTGTGGTACGGCGCCTGCACCATTGCCTGCCGCAAGACCCTGCAGAGCATCGTGAGAGCAGCTGAAAAGATCACTGGTGTCTCTCTCCCTTCTCTCACAGACATTTATAACACCCGCCTCACCCGCAAAGCCATCAGCATTGCAGGTGACCCCACCCACCCCTCTCAGCCTTTTCAGCCTGCTGCCATCAGGTAGGAGACTGCAGAGTCTGGGCCAGAACCAGCAGGATCAAGGACAGTTTCTTTCACCAGGCAGTCAGGAGGCTCAACTCCCTCCCTACTCTGCCCCCCGCCATAGCCTTGAACTCTACCCTCACACTGCCCTGCCCCCCCCAGCACCTGACTACCTATCTCTCCCTCCCCCCGTCAACTCAGGGACTGCGCACACGTCACTTCCCCTATGAGATTAGAGTGTATCGAGATGTTAACCATCCCTTGTGTTTCCTCTTATACTTTGTGCTGTACTGTCTGATGTACTGTCTGTGTAGTACTGCTTGTTGCACTGCCTGTGTTGTACTGCCTGTGTTGTACTGCTTGTTGCACTGCCTGTGTTGTACTGCCTGTGTTGTACTGCTTGTTGCACTGCCTGTGTTGTACTACCTGCGTTGTCCTGCCTGTGTGTCTTGCCTGTGTTGTACTTCCTGTGTTGTCCCGTGTTGTACTACATGTGTTGTTCTACCTGTTGTACTGTCTTTGTTGTACTGCCTGCTGTACTGTCTACCGCGGGTCAGAGAGGACTGCAATTTCATCTGTGCTGTATGTCATGCATATATGGTACATTTGACAATAAAGCTGATTTTGACTTTGACTTTAATCACAGGTAACTATGATACTTTTGGTGTTAATCACAGGTAACCATGATACTGTTGGTGTTAATCACAGGTAACCATGATACTGTTGGTGTTAATCACAGGTAACCATGATACTGTTGGTGTTAATCACAGGTAACCATGATACTGTTGGTGTTAATCACAGGTAACCATGATACTTTTGGTGTTAATCACAGGTAACTTGATACTGTTGGTGTTAATCACAGGTAACCATGATACTGTTGGTGTTAATCACAGGTAACCATGATACTGTTGGTGTTAATCACAGGTAACCATGATACTTTTGGTGTTAATCAGAAGTAACCATGATACTGTTGGTGTTAATCACAGGTAACCATGATACTGTTGGTATTAATCACAGGTAACCATGATACTGTTGGTGTTAATCACAGGTAACCATGATACTGTTGGTGTTAATCACAGGTAACCATGATACTGTTGGTGTTAATCACAGGTAACCATGATACTTTTGGTGTTAATCACAGGTAACTATGATACTGTTCGTGTTAATCACAGGTAACCATGATACTTTTGGTGTTAATCACAGGTAACCATGATACTGTTGGTGTTAATCACAGGTAACCATGATACTTTTGGTATTAATCACAGGTAACATAATACTGTTGGTGTTAATCACAGGTAACCATGATACTTTTGGTGTTAATCACAGGTAACCATGATACTTTTGGTGTTAATCACAGGTAACTATGATACTGTTGGTGTTAATCACAGGTAACCATGATACTGTTGGTGTAAATCGCGTCTAAAGTTGCATTGTTCCTTATGGCTGCCAAGCTATGTTGGATGCCAGTGACGTACGACGCCCACATGACCACTGAATGCGGAAGCTGCTGCAGCGCAGATTTTTAGCTTTTTGACCAAACAGACGATGTTACACATATAAAAAATATTTTTTCTTCTATTTTTCATAATAGAAATTGTTTAAACAATTGAGTTTGATCAAAGTTTTCTTAGTTCAGTTTATTTAGATTTTTTTCCACACGTTATTACAACAAAGAAAGGGCTGATGAGTAGAAACCATTTGGCTTGTGAAATTCTCATCCCCCAGAATCAACAAACACCTCTCTCATTCAGACAAAAAATGTTTTCAACTCGTTCTTACAGTGAATTTCGGCACTCAATGTGGCCCATTGTTGTTTCAACCGTTCATTCCCTTATCATTGTAGTCATAACATCATTAAATCAATTTTCTGCAATTCCAGATATTAGCCCTCATCCCAGATATAACCTAAAGTAGGAATATTCAATTAAAAGTCGCAGAGGTCCAGTTATTAAAATTTCCTCTCAGTGAAAGGTCCGAACCCAAGTCCAGTTTGTGTCTTATAGATGGCCCCTATGTCCACGTTTCCAGTTATTATCAATTTTCAATGCAGGATGTTATTTAACTGAGTGCACAACTAGCTCTTTGACCATAAATAAAAGTAGACGCAGACAAATAAATTTAAAGCCTTTATGTAAGATTGAAGAACACACACACAAATCTCAGAATTAAAAATAAAGTGCAAACAGAGCTGAACCCTTTTTTCTCGTAAATAAAAGAGGTTGCAGCCTAAAGAACTGAAGACCTACACTTCAAGTAAAAAAACATTCACATCTTCAGAAAGCATAAATGAAAAGTGGCTCTTTCAGGGGGGAAATGAAAAAAGAACTTTCTTCATGAGAGAAAGGGGCATGAGAATGGCTCAGGCTGAAGTCTCTGCAGCTGTCAAACAGCTCCATAGCAGTATGAATCTCAAGGCAAGGACATTGTGAAGTAGCGGAACTGGAGCTTTATTGAACCGGAGCCCGCTACTCTCACCTGAACACACAATTGTGTGTTCAGGTGAGACCAATCAACAATATCTCATCAAAGCCTGATCTAAGTTAAAGATGGCAAAGAAGATGGCAGAGGATATGGAGGAAGTGAAAAAATCATTTAACTTTATGTCACAGGAGTTGAGTTCTTTGGTGAAGCAAAAGACTTGGTGAAGTTAATTGAGGAAGTGTGACAAGAGAGGAATACAATCAAGGAGAAGGACAAGATGATTGAAGAACTACAAAAAAGAGTGGATGACTTGGAGCAGTATATACGGATGGACGACTTGCTGATAACTGGTTTGGTGACAAGACATCGCTGCTATGCCAGGACTACAGCAGAAGAAAAAGATGGTGAGAATGCTCCAACAGGTGAACTACACACTCTTGAACAACAAGTCATACCCTTCTTCCAGAGTAAAGTCATCCCTCTACAAAGTAAGAACATCTCTGCATGCCACACTCTTCCTCAGAAGCAGGGAAACAGCCCTAAGATAATTGTGAGATTTGTTAACCGAAAACATAAAGTTGAAGTGCTAAAGTTAACTAAAAATCTCCAGGCCCCCGGAGTATATGTGAATGAACATCTAACAAGGAAAAATGCAGAGCTGGCATGGCAGGCAAGAATGCTGAAGAAACAAAAGAAGATCCAGGACACATGGAATAGAAACTGTAAAGTAATGATCAAACTAAATGGAACACCAGAGCAAGCAAGAATCCTGACTATAAAAGAAATGGAAGACTTGGAGAAATTTAAGTAAAACCAAGATAGACAGTAAAATGACTGCTCAGCTAAGAAAAAAACCTGGTAGCCTTGCTAAAAAGAAATAGCTTTAGATTTTAATATTGATTTGCTTAAATCCTCTGAACATGTAAAAACAACAAATTTTATTAATTATATATTCAGTATGGGGATGTACCCTTTAATATCTAAACCAAGTAGAATAACCAGCAGCAGTGCGACCTTGATTGATAACATCTTTGTTAATCTAACTGACCAAAAATTTAAGAGTGGATTCTTGCTGTCAGATGTAAGCGATCATTTGCCAGTTTTTATCATATTTGAATTTAATTTAAAGATAAAGGAGAAGTTTATAACTTACAGAGAATAAGACATCCCAATGCAATGGAAGCTTTTAAAGCAGCACTCAGTGAGCATGACTGGAGTGAGGTTTATGTGGAAGACACTAATGACTCATATAACCTATTTCTTGACACATTTATATTTATTAATGATTATTATTGTCCAATTAAGAAAATTAAAGTGAAACACAAAAGCAGACAGAATAAATGGATGACAAGTGGACTGGAAAAATCATGCAGAAAGAAAAAAATGATGTATAAAAAATTCATTCATTTTCCAACAGCAGAAAATGAAAGAAAGTACAAACAATATAGAAACAAACTGACATCAATTATTAGAGAACAGAGACAGAATTACTACAGTCTGCAACTCCAAAGGTTTAAAACAAATACTAGGGCAACTTGGTCAGTTATTAAGGAAGTGATCGACCAACACAACCCTAAACATCCCTTAAAACGAATAACAAATAAAGGTAATCAGTAATGCACAGGAAATTGCCAATGAATTTAATGATTTTTTTGTTAATGTAGGCCCAAGTCTAGCAAGACAAATACCACAATCACAGGTTGCAAATGATAATCTTGGCATTGTAAAGAATCCAAATTCCATGAATGTTGGGCCAGTGTGTGAGAGGGATGTGTTAGAGGTAGTAAGAAAATGTAAGAGCAAGAAATCTACAGACGGTAATAATATAAACATGTCAATGATTAAAGAGGTGATCCACTCTGTAGTTCAGCCTCTGACCTACATTTATAACAGTTCTTTTAAAAATGGAATATTACCTGATAAAATGAAGCTGGCTAAAGTCCTTCCAATCTATAAAGATGGGGACAAACAACAAGTAAACAACTTTAGGCTGGTTTCTTTACTAGATCAATTTTCAAAAATATTAGAAAAAATGTTCATCAATCAACTAGACCGTTTTTAAAAAAAAACAAAACATTTTGTGTGACCAACAGTATGGATTCCGCAACAGTAGATGCAGTAATGGATTTTATTGAAAATGTAACAAAGATAACAAAGAAAACACAATTGGAATTTTTATTGATTTACGGAAAGCGTTCGATACTATTGAGCATGATTTACTTTTACAGAAATGCGACTGCTACGGGATCAGAGGAGTTGAAAATTGTTGGTTGAACAGCTATTTAAAAAACAGATATCAATATGTAGAAATCAATAGAATAGCATCACAACAGAAAAAAATCACCTGTTGAATACCCCACGCCTCTGTCTGGGGGCTAAATTATTCATTCTGTATCTAAATGACATGTGCCAAGTTTCTGAAATCTTAAAACTGGTAATTTTTGCAGATGATACTAATAGGTATTGCTCAGGACTGGATATTTCTTAGTTAGTTTCCCAAGTGGAGTCAGAGCTGATAAAATTTAAAAAAGGGTTTGATTTAAATGAGTTATCTTTAAATGAGAAAAAGACCAAATTCATGATTTTTGCATACAACAAGTCAAGCACAGACATCAAATTGAGTTGGAATTGGATTGAAATTGAAAGGGTTTATGTAACAAGGTTTCTGGGAGTGATCGTAGATCATCAGATCTGCTGGAAGCAACGTATACAGTATATCAGGAATAAATTTAGACACTTGGTATATTGTATAAAACTAAACACATATTGAATAAGAAATGTCGACACATATTGTACTCGTCACTCTTTCTTCCATATCTTTCCTACTGCTGTGAAATCTGGGGAAACGCATATAAAACATATATAGATCCTCTCATTAAATTGCAAAAAAGGTCAATAAGACTAATTCATGAAGTAGGGTTTCATTATCATACTAATGACCTTTTCATGAAATCAAATCTGTTGAAATTTGTAGATATTGTAAAGTTAAATATGTCAAAAATTGTATTTCGTATTGTAAATAAAGACATTCCTATAACCATTCAATCCTTCGACAAACTAAGGAGAAGCACCTATAACCTCTGAGGTCTACTACAATTAGTCTGTTCAAGCAAGAACAAATGTCAGGCAAAGATGTGTGTATGCACAAGGAGTGAAACTCTGGAATAATTTGGAAGTTGGAATTAAGTGGATAAAAATTCAATCTAAATTCAAGAAAAAAATTAAATATGACTTAATTGATGGTTACAAATGTGTGTAAATTTGCTGTGGTGAAGTCAATGTTCTAGTGGTGAATAATTCAATTTATGTAAATGTTGTTAAAAACTAAAAGAATGTTGATTTTACTGTTGTAAATTGTGTTAATCAGGGTGGGCTTATACAAGCATTTAGCTTCAGCCCAGTCCTTTTTTGGTTACAATTGATACAATTGAAATATGTTTTGTTTTTTCTTCAAAAATTTTTTTGTTTTGTTTTATTTAAAAAAAAAAAAAAGAAATATGAACAACCAACCAAAATAAACTTCATTCATTCATTCATTCAAAAAAAAAATGGCACGACAGTCATTTAAATCTTGGCTGGAATGGACTCATTCTCAAGCAGACATGTAGCTGTTCATTGGTGAGTCTAGAACAGTACTTGGATTCTGGATTAGCAAGAGGAGCTGCTGCCTAAGGCCGAGGCTGTTGAACCTTTTATTGAAGTTTAGATGCTGAATTATTCTGGCCTTGCAGCTTTGAAGCTTTGATCTCACTGAGATGTGATGTAATGTCAACCAAAAAGGCAGCCATTCTCATCCTGTACTGTACTCATCTTCCAAAAGAGTGAAAACTCATTAGTCTAAGGAACTGTTCCCATGGAGTGGTACAGTTTACAGTCTGATGGATGACACAGTGGTAGGGAATGGTACCAGGGCACAGCCCCCCTCTCTTTTCCCACCATGTCCCCATCTGTGGGGATAAAAAACTCCCCGCTTCAGATCTATGCCCCTCTTTGTCAGCTTCTCTTCTATTGCTGCATATATGTCCCCTCCTGGGTGGCACGGGGTCACAGTGGGTAGCGCTGTCGCCTCACAACACGCTCTGTGCGGAGTTTGCATGCTCTCAACAAGTCTGAGTGGGTTCTCTCCGGCTTTCTCTCACCTCCAAAAGCATGCGCTTCAGGTTGATTGGCCGGTCCCGAATTGCCCGTAAATTCTTTTGTCCGCTCATTGTTAACCAGCGGTTATCCTCATTAACTTCCCTTTGTTTGGAGCTACTCTGTCCTCACCGTCTCCTTTCCTCTGTGCTCCGCTGTAGCGGTAAGCAGGTACACAAACGATTTGATTGGCTGAACTGAGTGCAGCTATTACCGTATTAACTGGAGGAGCAGCGCCCGCCATCTGTAGCCGCGATCGTCTCAACAAATTCTCCAAGAAAATTTGCTCTTGTTAATTTATCATGGAGTGGTCACGGGTCTGGACAGAACCATCACACGGTCCGGATCTGGAACCCGGTCCGCCAATTGGTGACCCCTGACCTAGAGCATAACCATGTTTAAATTCTTCCAAAGAACATCAAGGTTTGTTCAAATTATAGCCTTCGTTTCACAAATGAAGGACCGAGGTGCCCCACAAACTAGGTCATCCCAATTTTTCAGCCAATTCTCTTGAACTTTGGGGGGGACAATGACAACACAGTCCTGACCCTCTTGTCTATCATCATAACCAGGACGAAAGTTGTTTGGTACTCCGTCCCAGAATGAATTCTCTTTTGTGAGTTTTTCCCCATTAACCCAGGTGAAGGAGTCCTCCTCTTCAAAATCAAACAGGCCAATCCATACTCCTGTGATGTCGGGATTCTCTTCCATCAATTCTAAAGTCATATTTGTAAAGAATTCCTGATCTAGAAGACGTAAAACAATAGCTAAGTCGCCACCAAATTCATTGCATATCAAACGTGAATTTCCCCATTTCTCTTCCACTTCAAATATATGGAAACAGCGGGAATCATGGTCACTCCAGTTTTCTGGGCAGCGTGAGCACTGGAGTGTTGCCTCATTACAAAATTTTTTGGAGATGTCATGGAAATGGGGGGATTTTAGAATTGACCTCAGTCGTTCGTTTTCCAGTTGAAGGTGTTTCTTTAACTGTTCCAAATGAGTTATGTCCTTGGGAGCATCGGCCAACTCTTGCAATTGCTGGCTACACTGGTTTGTCTCTTCAGATATTATCGTCATGTTGTCCTGTAATTTTGTCAGCTGCTGGCTATACAGGTTTGCCTTTTCAGACATTGTAGTCATGCTCTCCTGTGACTCTTTCAGATTCCGTTTAAGGTCCGCTTTTTCCTGTTCCAAATGAGTTATGTTGTCTTGAGCCTTGGACAACTCCGTCACATTCCCTTGCAGCTCCTGGCTACACTGGTTTACCTCTTCAGATATTGTCATCATGTTCTCCTGTAACTTGTTCAGCTGCTGGCTATACTGGTTTACCTTTTCAGACAATGTATTCATGTTCTCCTGTGATTCTTTCAGACTCAATTCAAGGCCTGCCTTTTCCTGTTCCAAATGAGTTATGTTCTTTCGAGCATTGGACAACTCTGTCACATTTCCTAGCAGCTGCTGGCTACACTGGTTTGCCTCTTCAGATATTGTGATCATGTTCTCCTGTAATTTATTCAGCTGCTGGTTATACTGGTTTGCCTTTTCAGATATTTCCGTTATGTTCTCCTGTGACTCTTTCAGACTCCATTTAAGGCCTGCCTTTTCCTGTTCCAGTCGAGTTATGTTGTCTTGAGCATTGGACAATTCCGTCACATTCCCTTGCAGCTGCTGTCTACACTGGTTTGCCTCTTCAGATATTGTGATCATGTTCTCCTGTAACTTATTCAGCTGCTGGCTATACTGGTTTACCTTTTCAGACATTGCTGTCATGTTCTCCTGTGATTCTTTCAGACTCCATTTAAGGCCTGCCTTTTCCTGTTGCAATTGAGTTATGTTCTTTCGAGCATTGGACAACTCCCTCACATTCCCTTGCAACTGCTGGCGACACTGGTTTGCCTCTTCAGATATTGTCATCACGTTCTCCTGTGACATGTTCAGAGTTCGTTCGTGGGCCGCCTTTTGTTGTTCCAAATTAATTATGTCGTTTGTCGCATTTTCAAGGTCGTCCAGCAATCTTTTCAGAGTCATGTTGAGGACCCTATTTTCTTCTTCCATAAGTATGTTATGGTCTCGAATGCTGAATATCTCTGCACTCCACTGTCTATTGATTAACCGCATTTGAATCAGTAAAGCAACAGCCACCAGAAATAAGACTGAGACCACACCAATTACAATGGTTTTCCCTTGTTTCTCCCATTGCAGTCCCCTTGTTTCGTCAGAAAACTCTCCGCTGTCAAAAGAAAAGAATTTTTAATTTGAATGTAGTTATTAGGGCCACCTGTAATTTAAAAACACTTTCAACAAAATTATTCATCAATCTATCAATCAGTCAATCATAGTGTTCATGGTGTTCAAATGTTCATATCGTCAGTGTTTTTATGTTCATGATGTTCATAGTGTTCATATTTTCATCGTGTTTTATGTTCATATGTTTATAGTGGGGCGGCATGATGGTGCAGTGGTTAACGCTGTTGCCGAACAGCAAGATCTGGGTGCGCATCCCACTCTGTGCGGAGTTTGCATGTTCTCCCAGTGTCTGCGTAGGTTCTCTGCGGGTCCTCTGGAGCCTATTCCCGCAGACTTACAGGCATTAGGCGGGGGACACCCCAGACTTGTTGCCAACTCAACTACAAACTCAGTATTCCTTAAATAAGTTGTTACTTCTTGGTGACTGGTTTAAGTGAACAGGATGGGGGGCTTCTTGTGTTTTTTTGGTCTTTGTTTAACCTGGTCTCATTTCTTGTTTTCATCTACTGTGTTGTGGTTGTGAGTTGTACTAACAATCCAACTAATGGAGGAACAACCACAATTATTTTTCTATATGTATGCTCTCCCCGTGTCTGCGTGGGTTCTCTCCGGGTTCTCCGGCTTCCTCCCACCTCCAAAAGCATGCGCTTCAGGTTGATTGGCTGGTCCCAAATTGACCGTAGGAGTGTGTGTGTGTGTGTGAATGATATTTGTTTCTATGTGGCTCCTCGGTGCACTGGCGTCGTGCCCGGAGTGTCCCCTGCCTCACGCCCTGAGACTGCCGGGATAGGCACCGGCTCCCCTGCGACCTGCGTTAGCGGATTAGGTGGGTTGGAAGATGAATGAATGAACATATACACACACACACACATATGCACACATTTATGTATGTGTGTGTGTATCACATATTTGTAGTTGTGTGGAATTTTTGGCACACCTTTCAACATCTGTCTCTGAAGTGTCACTTTGATCTGTCCTGATTGTCACTGGTTCACGTACTGGAGTTTTTTGTTTGCCATCTTTCTCCAACATGATCTGGACATTTTCCAAAAGTGTCAGTCCGTGGACTGTATGGACTGTTTTAAAGACTGACTGGCTTTAATCTAGACTCTTGCTTTCAAGTTGAATGAATGAATGAATGAATGAATGCTTTATTTCGAACATGTTCTTTTATGTCTGGTTTAGTTTTTCTAACATTGTCATCATGCTGTCCAGACATATTGTCAAGGCTTTATTTATTGGTATTCAACATTTGAAACAATACAAAACTGACTGCCACAAGTAAAACAAAGACCAGGGATTGGCAACTTGTGGCTCCTGAGCGCACACGCGACTCTTTCATCCATATGCTGAAGATCCATGTGGATTTGAAAGAAGGCTCTTGGATAGCACTGTTGCCTCACAGCAAGAAGGTCCAGGTTTGAGTCAGTGCACTCTCGCACTGTGGAGGAGGTAAAGGACGACATGTGGTGGGCAAACTAGAGTGGGCCTATCGCACCCTGCACCTGGGAACACATGAGCTCCAGGACCAGTCGCTCCAGGGTCTTCACCACGTGGGAAGTAAGAGCGACCGTTCGGTAGTCATTGAGCTCAGAAAGGCGTCCCTTCTTCAGCACAGGGACGATGCTGGAGGTCTTCCACAGTGTGACCCTCCCAAACCACAGACTGAAGTTGAATACCTCACGAAGAAGATATTCAGATTCAGCAGCACAGGGCCAATGGAGTCTTGGGGAGACCTGGTCTGTCCGGTCCGGCTTCTTTCCTAGGATGAAGCCTCTGCAGCGTTGACATCACCTGTTCCAGAGAAATGATGGTGTTGGTCAAGGTGGTAGCAGGTGGTCCTGGTGGACACACTGAAGTAGGCAGTCCAGTGAGTGGAGTGGGTGAAGTGTGTCCTTTAAGTGAAGAGAGGTGGCCAGCTGCATATTCACTGTTTTTAATTGTTTCTAAATTTCTAAAGTTAAATGTTTTGCCTCCTTTTTATCATGGTGTTTTCAAAGGCAGTCCAGGAAAAAGCTCTGACTCTCTGTTCTGGTTGTTGAAGGAACCACTAGTGTGTGGAGCCAGGCTGGATTTCTGCTGTGGAGCATCACCTGGGCTGTTGACAGCACTTTGCAGAACCAGGACCCTGACCCTCCAACAGCTGTTGGACAAAGCTGAGCGTTGTTGGCGGATGCCAAAGCTGTGAGTTCCTTGCTGAACATCCAGTCCACCAGGGTGGCTCAGTGGGTGCTAGAACAGTGTAGGCAAAGCCCCTCAGGGAGGGAGAGAGGCCTCCTCCTGGAATAATATCAAGGCACTGAACCTGGCGATATGGATCATTTCCATGTCAGTCCCCTGTACGGAGAGCTGGACGTCCTCTCCTCAGAGACCATTAAGAAGTCATCCTGCACACAGCAAGCAAAACAATACTTTACAAAAACTGTGTGAAAAGGATTAACAGGAGAGGACTGTCTGACAGAGTGCCCACTGCCTGGACCAACAGGATGATGGGAAATGGAGTCACCTTAAGAGAAAAAACAGCCAACCTCCAGTGGAGAATTTTACACGGTGCCATTGGTTCCTATGTTTTTTATCAGTTTTTATCCCTTCTGTGTTCAGCCAGTGTCCCTTCTGTCCCCTTAGTGAGACAGTTTTTCATGTTTTTAGTGAGAGTAAGAGACTTGGAGTGCTCTTCACTTTTAACAAATGTTTTTAATTTGTTTAGTGAAAATTTTATAATCAGAAATTTTATTTATGATGATGGGTACAAAAAAGTAAAATAAATAAGGTGGCAGCTTCAAATTTAATTTCTGGTGAAACTAAACTGCCAAATTATGTGACCAAAAGGAGAAAAATTAAATCAATACAGTTCAAGATGCAGCTACAGTTTTGTTGTCGCAACATCAGATGTCGTTTGAAAATGTAGCCACAAGAGGACACAAGCCAGTGTCTTATTGTGCCGGTCCCACGCCTGGATAAATACAGAGGGTTGCGTCAGGAAGGGCATCTGGCATAAAACTTTTGCCAAATCAAAGATGGGAATCAAACCTATGACTTCCATACCAGATCGGTCGAGGTCCGGGTTAACAAAGACCGCCATCGGCGCTGTTGACCTACAGGGCGCCGGTGGAAATTGGACTACGGTTGGTCGATGGAGAGGAGGAACGTGTGTTCGTAGGAAGAGAGAGAAGAGGAGCGCCACGAGTATAGGACTGAGAGTAGGGACGTTGAATGTTGGAACTATGACAGGAAAAGGTAGAGAGTTGGTTGACATGATGCAGAGGAGGAAGGTAGACATACTGTGTGTCCAGGAGACCAGGTGGAAAGGTAGCAAGGTTAGAAGTTTAGGAGCAGGGTTCAAGTTGTTCTATCATGGTGTAGATGGGAAGAGAAATGGAGGAGGAGTTATCTTGAAGGAGGAGTTTGTTAGGAATGTCCTGGAGGTAAAAAGAGTGTCGGATAGAGTGATGAGTCTGAAGCTAGAAATAGAAGGAGTGATGTTCAATGTTGTTAGTGGGTATGCTCCACAGGTAGGATGTGAGCTGGAGGAGAAGGAGAAATTCTGGTCGGACCTTGATGAAGTGATGCAGAGCATGCCTAGAAGTGAGAGAGTTGTCATTGGAGCAGACTTCAATGGACATGTTGGTGCAGGAAACAGAGGTGATGAGGAGGTGATGGGCAGGTTTGGTATCCAGGAGAGGAACGCAGAAGGAAAGATGGTAGTTGACTTTGCAAAAAGGATGGAAATGGCTGTAGTGAATACTTTCTTCCAGAAGAGGCAAGAACATAGAGTGACCTATAAGAGTGGTGGTAGGAGCACACAGGTAGACTACATCTTGTGTAGACGGTGTAACCTGAAAGAGATCAGTGACTGCAAAGTAGTGGCAGGTGAGAGTGTAGCCAAACAGCATAGGATGGTGGTGTGTAGGATGACTCTGGTGGTGAGGAAGATGAAGAGGACAAAGGCAGAGCAGAAGACGAAATGGTGGAAGCTGAAAAAGGAAGAGTGTTGCATGACTTTTAGGAAGGAGTTAAGACAGGATCTGGGTGGTCAGGAGGTGCTTCCAGATGACTGGACAACTACAGCTAATGTGATCAGGGAGACAGGTAGGAGAGTACTTGGTGTGTTATCTGGAAGGAAAGTAGATAAGGAGACTTGGTGGTGGAATGAGGAGGTACAGGAGTGTATACAGAGAAAGAGGTTAGCCAAGAGGAAGTGGGACACTGAGAGGACTGAGGAGAGTAGACAGGAGTACAGGGAGATGCAGCATAAGGTGAATGTAGAGGTAGCAAAGGCCAAACAAGAAGCTTATGATGACTTGTATGCTAGGTTGGACAGTAAGTAGGGGGAGACAGAGAGACAGAGATGGGAAGAACGTGCAGCAGGTTAGGGTGATTAAGGATAGGGATGGAAGTCTATTGACAGGGGCCAGTAGTGTGATGGGAAGATGGAAAGAGTACTTTGAAGAGTTGATAAATGTGGAAAATGAGAGAGAAAAAAGACTAGAAGAGGTGACTATTGTGGACCAGGATGTAGCAAAGATTAGTCAGGATGAAGTGAGGAGGGCATTGAAGAGGATGAAGTGTAGAAAGGCAGTCGGTCCTGATGATATACCTGTAGAGGTATGGAAGTGTCTAGGAGAGGTGGCAGTAGAGTTTCTGACTGGGTTGTTCAACAGGATCTTAGATAGTGAGAAGATGCCTGAGGAATGGAGGAGAAGTGTGCTGGTGCCCATTTTTAAGAACAAGGGAGATGTGCAGAGTTGTGGCAACTACAGAGGAATAAAGCTGATGAGCCATACAATGAAGTTATGGGAGAGAGTAGTGGAAGCTAGACTAAGGGCAGAAGTGAACATTTGTGAGCAGCAGTATGGTTTCATGCCAAAAAAGAGTACTACAGATGCAGTATTTGCTCTGAGGATGTTGATAGAGAAGTACAGAGAAGGCCAGAGGGAGCTGCATTGTGTTTTTGTAGATCTAGAGAAAGCTGATGACAGGGTGTCCAGAGAGGAACTGTGGTATTGTATGAGGAAGTCTGGAGTGGCAGAGAAGTATGTTAGAGCGGTGCAGGACATGTATGAAGACTGTAAGACAGTGGTGAGGTGTGTGTAGGTGTGACAGAGGAGTTCAAGGTGGAGGTGGGACTGCATCAGGGATCAGCTCTGAGCCCCTTCTTGTTGCTATGGTGATGGACAGGCTGACAGACGAGGTCAGACAGGAATCTCCATGGACTATGATGTTTGAAGATGACATTGTGATCTGTAGTGAGAGCAGGGAACAGGTGGAGGAGAAGCTAGAGAGGTGGAGGTTTGTCCTGGAAAGGAGAGGAATGAAGGTTAGCCGCAGTAAGACAGAGTACATGTGTGTGAATGAGAGGGACCCAAGTGGAAGAGTGAGGTTAGAGGGAGAAGAGATCAAGAAGGTGGAGGATTAGGGGCAACAGTCCAGAGCAATGGAGACTGCTGAAAAGAGGTGAAGAAGCGTGTCCAGGCAGGATGGAACAGGTGGAGGAAAGTGTCAGGTGTGATGTGTGATAGAAGAGTTTCAGCTAAAATGAAAGGAAAGGTGTACAAAACTGTGGTGAGACCAGCGATGTTGTTTGGTCTAGAGACAGTGTCACTGAGGAAAAGACAGGAGACAGCTGGATGAAGAATTGGGGCAGCAGGAGCGGTATTGCAGTCGCCTTGCTGCACATGTTATGTAAAATTGTAAAATAATTGAATTTGATCAAATTCATTTTAGTTTAGTTTGGTTTATTTAGTTTATTTTTTTATGCAAGTTGTTACAACACAGAAAGGGCTGATGGGTAGAGGCCATTGGCTTGTGAAATTCCTGTTCCCCAGAATAATGGGACGGCAGTGGCTCAGCGGTAGAGCAGATGCCTCATAGACGGATCGCCCCAGCCATCGGTGGATCGAGTCCCGCTCCCGCCATGATGCCACCAGGAGTGTGAGCTGACAGTGGGAGGTGTCAGCTCACCTCCCAGCCACTGCCGAGCAAGGCGCCATCCCCCCTACAAGCCGCTCAAATTGGGGCGCTTTCCGATGCCCGTCACTCTGCCTCCCTGATGTGTGTAGTGATGTGATTGTACTAACTGCATGCTTACAGGCCCCCTTGTGTGCTTGTGTGTTCAGGGGCCCTGTATACTTGTCAAACTAACCGAGTGACTTTGTAATTTCCCCCTGAGGGATCAATAAAGTATACTTCTTCTTCTTCTAAACAAACAGCTCTCTCATTACAATACGTCAACCAATTCTGACATTAAATGTTTTCAACCAGTTTTTATACTGAATTTCGACACTCTTGTGGCACATTGTTGTTTCAACCATTCATTCCCTTATCAGTGTAGCCATGACATCATGACATCAATTTTCTGCAATTCCATATATTAGCCTTCATCCCAGATATAACCTAGAGCATAATCATGTTTACATTCAGCCTAGGAACAAGGCTTGTTTATATCATAGCTTTCGTTTCACAAATGTAGTGCTGTTCTAACCCACAAACGATGGACTTCCAATTATTCATCCATTCATCTTTCGATTCCAATTTTTCCAAGGGCTCAATAACAACACAGGCCTTATTCTCTTTAATAGGATTTTCAACAATGTCATATTTAAAGAACTGTGGTGTTTTCTAGCTTTACCCTATTAACCCAGACGAAGGTGTGTTGTTTATCATGTGATAATTGAGACAGGCCAATCCACACTCCAGAAAACTTGGTGGGGTTCTCTTCCTTAAATTTTACAGTCAAATTTGTTAAGAATTCTTGATGTCGAGGACTTGAAAAGATAACTAAGTCAACACCAAATTTTTTGCACATAACACGTGATTTTCCCATCTCTCCATATTCTCAAATATATGTTAACAGCGGGAATTTTTCTCAGTCCAGCCATTTGGGCAGCGTGAGCACTGGAGGGTCTTTTCATCACAAAATTTCTTGAAGACTTCATGGAAATGGAGGGATTTTAGAACTGACCAATGTCATTTGTTTTCTTGTTGAAGGTCTGCTGTTTCATTTTTCAATTGAGCTACGTTCTTTCGAGCATTGGACAACTCCGGCATTTTACTTTGCAGCTCATATCTACACTGGTTTGCCTCTTCAGATATTATCGTGAAGTTTTCCCGTAATTTTGTCAGCTGCTGGCTATACTGGTTTGCCTTTTCAGACATTGTAGTCATGTTCTCCTGTGATTCTTTCAGATTCCGTTTAAGGTCCGCTTTTCCTGTTCCAAATGACTTATGTTCTTTTGAGCATTGGACGACTCCGTCACATTCCCATTCAGCAATTGGCTACACTCGTTTGCCTCTTCAGATTTTGTTGTTATGTTCTCTTGTAACGTCTTCAGCTGCGTGCTATACTGGTTTACCTTTTCAGACATTGTCGTCATGTTCTCCTGTGACTCTTCCAGATTTTGTTTAAGGCCTCCTTTTCCCTGTTCCAAATGATTTATGTTCTTTCGAGCATTGGACAACTCTGCCACATTTCCTTTCAGCTGCTGGCTACACTGGTTTGCCTTTTCAGACAATGTAGTCATGTTCTCCAGTGAGTCTTTCAGATTCCATTGAAGTTCTGCCTTTTCCTGCTCCAAATGAGTTATGTTGTCTCGAGCATTACACAGCACCGTTACATTCCCTAGCAGCTGCCGGCTACACTGGTTTGCTTCTTCAGATATTATCGTCAAGTTGTCCTGTAATTTGGTCAGCTGCTGGATATACTGGTTTAGCTTTTCAGACATTGTTGTCATGTTCTCCAGTGACTCTTTCAGATTCCGTTTAAGGTCCTCATTTTCCTGTTTCAAATGACTTATGTTCTTTCGAGCATTGGACAACTCCGTCACATTCCCTTGCAGCTGCTGGCTGCACTGGTTTACTTCTTCAAATATTGTCGTCATGTTCTCTTGTAACTTGTTCAGCTGCTGGCTATACTGGTTTACCTTTTCAGACATTGTAGTCATGTTCTCCTGTGACTCTTTCAGATTCCGTTTAAGGCCTGACTTTTCTTGTTCCAAATGAGTTATGTTGCGTTGAACATTGGACAACTCTGTCACATTCCCTTCCAGCTCCTGGCTACACTGGTTTGCCTCTTGAGACATTGTCGTCACATTGTCCTGTGACTCTTTCAGATTCCGTTTGAGGTCTGCCTTTTGCTGTTCCAAATTAAATATGTCATTTTGAGCCTTTTCAAGGCTGTCCAGCCCTCTTTTCAGAGTCAGGTTAAGGCACCTATTTATCTCTTCCACAAGCATGTTATGGTCCCGACTGGTGGATAACTCTGCACTCAAATGTTTATTGGTTGACCACATTCCAATCAGTAAAGTGACTGCCACCAGAAATAATACTGAAACCACACCAACGACAATGGTTGTCCCGTGTGTCTTCCATTGCAGTCCCCTTGTTTTGTCAGGAATATCTCCACTGTCAAGAGAAAATAATTTTGAATGAGAATGTAAAGTTATTAGGGCCAACTGTAATTGTCTATCTTTCCATCCATCCAGCCATTTTTTGTTAGTGTTAACCCAAACCTGGTCTCATCTCTTGTTTTCATCTACTGTGTTATGGTTGTGCGTTGTACTAACTAACAAACCAACTAGTGGAACAACTCGTTATTTTTTATATGCATATACATATATAAATACACACAAACACACATATACAGTATATACATATGCACACGTGTGTGTGTATCACATATGTATAGTTGTGTGGAATTTTATGGCACACCTTTCGTCATCTGTCTCTCCACTGTCACTTTGATCTGCGCTGGTATTCAGTGGATCATGTACTGGATTTTCTTCTTTGTCATCTTCTTCCAACATGATCTGGATAATTTTCCAAAAGTGTCAGTCCGTGGACTGTATGGACTGTTTTAAGGACTGTGTTAAAGGCTGACTGGCTTTAATCTACACTCTTGCTTTCAAGTTCTTTCATGTCTGGTTTGCCTTTTCCAACATTGTCTTCATGCTGTCCAGATATACTGTTAAGCCTCTATTTCTTCTTCCGCAAATGTTTATTAGTATTCAACATTTGAAATATTCCAAAACTGACCGCCACAAGTAAGACCAAGACCAGGGATCAGGAACCTGTGGCTCCTGAGCGTGCATGCGACTCTTTCATCCATATGCTGTGGATCCGTGTGGATTTGAAAAAAAAGGTTTGTGGATAGCACTGTTGCCTCAGAGCTGGGGTGGCAGTGGCTCAGTGGTAGAACGTGCGGTAGAGCGGGTTGTCCAATGTTTCAAGATCGGCGGCATTTGCAGGTGTAGTTGCCAACCATCTGGTCCATTATATCCACTCTTCCTTTCGTCTGATTGTAGAAGAGGATCCCTTAGGGTTTTTTCTTTGGGCTGTTTTCATCCACTGTCCTGCTGTGGTGCATTGTGCTAAGCAGCACAACAGCCTTCCCTTCTTTCTTACATAGCTGACCATGGTTATGTTGCCATTGAACCCAAATTCAAGAGCGGGTACACCAGGTCATCCAATGTTCCAAGAACCGCAGTTCTATTCTCCCTCCCACCCAGCCACTTGGAGTGTGAGCTGACAGTCGGAGGTGTCAACTTGCCTCCGGAGCCCTGCTGAGGCGGCCTGAGCAAGGCGCCGTCCCCCCTCTACAAGATGCTCATTTGGTGCACGCCATATAGGAGCTGCCCACCACTCTACCTCCCATTGCATGAGTACAGGCCCCCTTGTGTGTGTTTGTGTGTATTACAGGGGCTGTGCAGACTAATATGTGTTTGACAAAAAGTGTGTGCTCTTAATTTCCATCCTGGGATTGCTACAGTATACAAACCCAATGTTTCCTGTTTTCCCATCAACACACACCCACACATGCACATCCACACAAACACACACACACACGAACGTGGCCCTGTGAGGTATAAAAAGAGTTAAGGGCTATGAGTTTGCGGTTGTTTTCCCGACTGATCTGGTGTGATGTACTGAGAATTTAAATTAAAGAATTCCTGTTTTGGCTGTCAACCATTTCTTCGCCACTTGGAGTCTTTATTTCAGTTTTGGTGGAGTATAGCATTCTCATTACATAATTGGCGTTGTCGGCAGGACAAGGATTAACTAAATGATCTCTGAAGGGAATGCAGCAGTCGGTGCTGGCTCTGAGGGGCATCCTCTCTGCGTGGGGTGACAGGCCAAATGAAGAGAATAGAGTAGAACTTTATTGATCCCTTAAGGAGGTTCCGTAAGGTAAAGGTAAGGTCATTTAAAATTCCCTACACAGTGGTACTTCTCCTAACAAAATTAATTGGTTCCACAAGAATTTATGTAAGTAGAAAATTTCGTAAGTAGAGACGCATTTTCCATGCAAATGCCTTAATCCGTTCTAAGCCCACAAAAATTACGACATGTTTTATAAAGCATAAAAATGCATCAAAACATGTAACAAATACATGTTATGATTAGATTATTACACAATAAATGAGAGTTGTGCATAATGTAAAAAACAAAGAATAAAGAATAAAAATGGTCATCTACCTTTTAACTGCTGTCCTCATTGTTTTTTGCCCTCATTGGTTCATGCACTCCTGCCTCTCCATGAACAACAGAGTGAATTCCAGTCCTCCTTTTGAACTTCTCCAACTATCACGGATCGAACAAGACTGGTGGTGAGAACCCAAAAGCAGGCGGGTCTATTCCAAAACAGGTTTAATAAGGGAGGCAGAAATCAGGTACCGGGGAACCAGTCCAAGCAGCAGACGAATCAGGCAGACGGCAAGCTAACAGGCAGAGTCCAGTAATCAGGCGATCATAACTGAGGGCAATCCAATAAACCAGGCAGACAAATCCCAGAAGGGGTAGGCAGCAGGCAGGGTCCGGGGAAACAGGCAGAGTCAAACACACTATCAGAACATGCAGGATGCAAATGCTGGAAGGTCAGGACGAACACGAACAATCTGGCAGGGAACAGAAGGTGAGCCAAAGAAAGGCAGGTGCAGGGAATGAACTGACTGCAAGAGGGACAGGATCTGGAATGAGATGATATGTTAGTGGCGGGAAAACAAACAATAGTACAGAGACGTGACACCAACCACCCACACGATGCCTTAAACTCCTTAAACTTCCTTTTGTTTTAATAACGTGGTGATTGTAGATGCATTACGGCCATATTCTTTGGAGAGATCAACCAAACGCATCCCTTTTTCATGATTTTCTATTATCTCTTTTTTGTTTGACAAAAAAACTCTTTTCTTCATCTTTTCTTTTCCTCTTTTCTCCGTCACTTTCTTGGGGTCCATAGCGAATACTCTAAAAGTTAATACAGTATATTTGCACAAAACTATCAGAACCCCTCACGGGTCCAGAGCCAAATGACAAGGACCCTGCATAAACATAATCTAGGTCCACACAGAGGTCCCTCTTAGCCAATGGGATGCCAGGAAGATACTAGGTAATAGCCAATGGCAGAGCAGCTATGAGAATGTTGCATTCAGGAACCTGTGGGAGCTGCCAGTATCAGCCGATACTGTATTTTTACATTACGTAAGTCGAAATTTCTTTCATAACTAGAGGCTGAGAAATTTCGTTCGTAAGTGGAAAATATTTGTAAGTAGAGGTACCACTGTATTCATGTTGCCATTTGGAAATATGACAAGAAAACATAACAATGATTTTCACTGTCATGCAGACAATATCCAATAATATTTGTCAATTAAAACAAATCTAACCAAATAACAATTAGAGACATGTCTCAGGGATGGTCCACAACTTCTTAATGTTGAACATTAACAAAACTGAAGTTATTATCATTGGGCCTAAGCATCTTAGGAATAATTTTTCTAATACTGTAATTCACTTGTACAACAATGCTTTATCCTCTACCAATGATGTCAGGAACTTGGGTGTGATTTTTGATCAAGATTTGTCCTTTGATTCTCATATTAAGTCTGTGTGTGAACAGGATGGGGGGCTTCTTGTGTTTTTTGGTCTTTGTTTAACCTGGTCTCATTTCTTGTTTTCATCTACTGTGTTGTGGTTGCGTGTTGTACCAATAATCCAACTAATGGAGGAACAACCACAATTATTTTTTTTATATGTACATACACATACACACACATGTGCACACACTTAGGTATGTGTGTGTGTGTATCACACATGTGTAGTTGTGTGGAATTTTATGGCACACATTTCAACATCTGTCTCTGAAGCGTCACTTTGATCTGTCCTGATTGTCACTGGTTCACGTACTGGAGTTTTTTGTTTGTCATCTTCTTCCAACATGATATGGCCAGCTGGATATTCACTGTTTTTAATTGTTTCTAAATTTCTAAAGTTAAATGTTTTGCCTCCTTTTTATCATGGTGTTTTTAAAGGCAGTCCAGGAAAAAGCTCTGACTCTCTGTTCTGGTTGTTGAAGGAACCACTAGTGTGTGGAGCCAGGCTGGATTTCTGCTGTGGAGCATCACCTGGGCTGTTGACAGCACTTTGCAGAACCAGGACCCTGACCCTCCAACAGCTGTTCGACAATGCCGAGCGTTATTGGCGGATGCCAAAGCTGTGAGCTCTTTGCTGAACATCCAGTCCACCAGGGTGGCTCAGTGGGTGCTAGAACAGTGTAGGCAAAGCCCCTCAGGGAGGGAGAGAGGCCTCCTCCTGGAATAATATCAAGGCACTGAACCTGGCGATATGGATCATTTCCCGGAGGTCCATGTCAGCATTTGTTTGGGACAGTACATCAAAAGATTCTAGATTTGTTAGAGGGCTGAGCAATTAAGAGTTAATGAGTGAGCAACACAAAGAAGACTCAGAGACCAAAAGATAAATTTATAGAGAATTGAATGTATTACATTGAGGAAAATAAAATAAAACTGAAAATAGAAATTAGAGGAGGACAATGAACACAGCTGTTAACAGCTTGGTAAATTGTGCACAAAAGAAAACACCACCTAATCAGGCTAGTGGTCAACCTTTGTTTTATCTATTATGACTATTTATACTCAATGTTTATAAAACTAATAAAAAATTTTATTAAACCTCAGAGTATGATTCTCTTTCATTTTCAACCTCACAAAATGGAATGGTTTTCACCTGTTGATATTTAAACCTTCCCTTTTAGACTCAAAAATATACAATGCATGCCGTATCTTTTCACCCTTGCACAAGATTACCTCTACTTTTTATCAAAATGTTGTTACAGTCAACCAAACAAACCATTCCCTTATATCAGGATAGGATTAATGATTAACCTTGTTCCCAGTAATCAAATAAAATGATAATTAAACTCTGTCTTCTTTCCCCTTTTTGATTATCAGTCCAGTGGAATGACCAATATGTCAATGAATTTATCCAATCAGTCTTTGCAATTTTCAGTCCTACCAGTTCTTCACATTAAGGAAGCAGTTCTTTTGGATCGACTCAAATGGGATGGCTCGCCACAACTGCAGAACTCTTTCACCACTGTTGCAGATCAGAGACTTCCTACAGTTGAAATCCACTTCTCAAAAGACCCAGCAAAAAATAGGCCAACATTATAGTTACTCTCATGTGTTCACATTCACTATTCAATTAACTGCTTATTCATATTCAGTCAGTAAATCACATAGATATCCAATCTTCAACAATACATGAAATCATAACGTTTGAGGACAATTTCACACATTACATGGGATTAAATCACTCACCAGGACAGATCAAGTTTAAGTTCTCATAAAGGGCATGGATCATCATTACATTACCACTTTAGAGGCAGGTGACATAGGAACAGAACAATTAACATTTTTAATCACTAATTCACTGAACAGCCAAACATGATTTCCATGAGTGTAGCCACTACACCGCTGCTGGCGCACATGTTGGCTGAAAAGTAAGTCGATTGTCAATTAAAATTTACCTGAGTTTCTCCCAGGATCAAAGCTCACAAACTTTGTATTTGGATCAATCAATTACAAATTGGGAGTCTCTTCCTTTGATCGATGTATGTATCTTACAAACGGAATCACAAAATCAGCTTTCCAGCGTTATTTTACAAGTAATCACTCTCCAGAAAACGCAACAGGTTTCCCCTCTCCTTTCGATAGAAAAGCGGGAGCTTCTACAACAACATGAGGCTCCGTTGGCCCACTCCTGCAGTAAGCAGAGCTCTGATTGGACAGTGGAATGCTTCACTGATCCCAGATCTGTTCCCATGTCACCAGCAACTTTACACTTTAAAATATAACACTCTTCGAAATAAAATACTTTCACCTTAAGTGAATCTAATTTGAGGCATGCGTGAGTTATTTGCTTTATTACTTTTATGCAAATAATAATGCATTGATGATCCCATTTTAATATTAATTAGTAGGGCTTGGTAACATGGGATACACTAAACTGCCAATTTATGTGACCAGAAAGAGAAAATTTTAATCAATACGGTTCAAGAAGCAGCTACAGTTTTTTGTCACAAAATCAGATGTCGTTTGAAATTAGAATTTGGTTTTTATAAAATGACAAATGACTTCAACAGTTTCAGAAACATCTGGTGCCACAAAAGTATCATCTGCACTTTAGTGGAAGATAAACTTACATTTGTTCATTTTCTCACGCATAATGCACTGGTAAATCTTTTTAAATTGTATTTCTACTTATGATTTTTGTACTTTAAGCATGTTAGCACTCACTCCGAGTGGGAAATGAGGTCCGTCCACAAGTGAAGGAGTTTAAGTATCTTGGGGTCCTGTTCATGAATGAGGGAACAATAAAGCATGAGGCTGGATGAAGAATTGGGGCAGCAGGAGTCGCCTTGCTGCACATGTTATGTAAAATTGTACAATAATTGAATTTGATCAAATTCTTTTTAGTTTATTTTGGTTTATTTTGTTTCTTTATTGCAACAACTTGCATAAAAAAATAAAGGGCTGATGGGTAGAAGCCATTTGCTTGTGAAATTCCCGTTCCCCAGAATCAACAAACAGCTCTTTCATTACAACACGTCAACCAATTCTGACATTAAATGTTTTCAACCAGTTTTTATACTGAATTTCGACACTCTTGTGGGACATTGTTGTTTCAACCATTCATTCCCTTATCAGTGTAGCCATAACATCATGACATCAATTTTCTGCAATTCCATATATTAGCCTTCATCCCAGATATTCCCAGATTCAGCCTAGGAACAAGGCTTGTTTATATCATAGCTTTCGTTTCACAAATGTAGTGCCGTTCTAACCCACAAACGATGGACTTCCAATTATTCATCCATTCATCTTTCGATTCCAATTTTTCCAAGGGCTCAATAACAACACAGGCCTTATTCTCTAAAATATGAACTGTAAAAGGGTCATGTTTAAAGTACTCTGCTGTTTTTAGCCTTTTCCTATTAACCCAGAAGAAGCTGTGGCTTTTTTCCTGTGATTTTTGAGACAGGCCAATCCACACTCCAGAAAACTTGGTGGGGTTCTCTTCCTTAAATTTTACAGTCAAATCTGTTAAGAATTCCTGATGTTGAGGACTTGAAACGATAACTAAGTCACCACCAAATTTCTTGCACATAAGACGTGATTTTTCCCATCTCTCCATATTCTCAGATATATGGTAACAGCGGGAATTTTTCTCAGTCCAGCCATTTGGGCAGCGTGAGCACTGGAGGGTCTTTTCATCACAAAATTTCTGGAAGACTTCATGGAAAAGGGGGGATTTTAGAATTGACCAATGTCGTTTGTTTTCTTGTTGCAGGTCTGCTGTTTCATTTTTCAATTGAGCTATGTTCTTTCGAGCATTGGACAACTCCGGCATTTTACTTTGCAGCTCCTGGCTGCACTGGTTTGCCTCTTCAGATATTGTTGGCAGCTTCTCCTTCAACTCGTTCAGATGCTGGCTATACTGGTTAGCTTTTTCAGACAATGTATTCATGTTCTCCTGTGACTCTTTCAGATTATGTTTAAGGCCTGCCTTTACCTGTTCCAAAAGAGTTATGTTCTTTCGAGCATTGGACAACTCCATCACATTCCCTTTCAGCTGCTGGCTGCAGTGGGTTACCTCTTCAGATATTGTCATGAAGTTTTCCTGTAATTTGGTCAGCTGCTGGTTATACTGGTTTATCTTTTCAGACAATGTAGTCATGTTCTTCTGTGACTCTTTCAGATTCTGTTTAAGGCCTGCCTTTTCCTGTTCCAAATGAGTTATGTTCTTTCGAGCATTGGACAACTCCGTCACATTCCCTTGCAGCTGCTGGCTACACTGGTTTACCTCTTCAGATATTGTCATCATGTTCTCCTGTAACTTGTTCAGCTGCTGGCTATACTGGTTTGCCTTTTCAGACAATGTAGTCATATTCTTCTGTGACCCTTTCAGATTCTGTTCAAGACCTGCCTTTTCCTGTTTCAAAAGAGTTATGTTCTTTCGAGCATTGGACAATTCTGTCGCATTCTCTTGCAGCTCCAAGATACAATGGTTTACCTCTTCAGATATTGTCGTCATGTTCTCCAGTAACTTTTTCAGCTGCTGGCTATACTGGTTTACCTTTTCAGACATTGTCGTCATGTTCTCCTGTGAGTCTTTTAGATTCAATTTAAGGCCTGTCTTTTCCTGTTCCAATTGAGTTATGTTGTTTCGAGCATTGGACAACTCCGTCACATTCCCATTCAGCAATTGGCTACACTGGTTTGCCTCTTCAGATATTGTTGTTATGTTCTCCTGTAACTTGTTCAGCTGCTGGCTATACTGGTTTACCTTTTCAGACATTGTAGTCATGTTCTCCTGTGACTCTTTCAGATTCTGTTTAAAGCCTGCCTTTCCCTGTTCCAAATGACTTATGTTCTTTCGAGCATTGGACAACTCTGTCACATTTCCTTTCAGCTGCTGGCTATACTGGTTTGCCTTTTCAGACAATGTAGTCATGTTCTCCAGTGACTCTTTCAGATTCCATTGAAGACCTGCCTTCTCCTGCTCCAAATGAGTTATGTTCTTTCGAGCATTGGACAACACCATTACATTCTCTTGCAGCTGCAGGCTACACCGGTTTGCCTCTTCAGATATTGTTGTTATGTTCTCCTGTAACTTCTTCAGCTTCTGGCTATACTGGTTGACCTTTTCAGATATTGTCGTCATGTTCTCCTGCGACTCTTTCAGATTCTGTTTAAGGTCTGCCTTTTCCTGTTCCAAATGACGTATGTTCTTTCGAGCATTGGATAGCTCCATCACAATCCCTTTCAGCTGCTGGCTACAATTGTTTGCCTCTTCAGATATTATCTTTATCGTCAAGTCCTGTAATTTTGTCAGCTGCTGGTTATACTGGTTTAGCTTTTCAGACGATGTAGTAATGTTCTCCAGTGACTCTTTCAGATTCCTTTTAAGGTCCGCTTTTTCTTGTTCCAAATGAGTTATGTTCTTTCGAGCATTGGACAACTCAGACACATTACCTTGCAGCTGCTGGCTACACTGGTTTGCCTTTTCAGATATTGTTGTCATGTTCTCCTGTAACTTGTTAAGTTGCTGGCTATACTGGTTTGTCTTTACAGACATTGTCGTCATGTTCTCCTGTGACTCATTCAGATTTCGTTCAAGGCCTGCCTTTTCCTGTTCCAATTGAGATATGTTGTGTTGAACCTTCAACAACTCTGTCACATTGCCTTGCAGCTCCTGGCTGCAGTGGTTTACCTCTTCAGATATTTCCGTTAGGTTGTCCTGTAACTTGTTCAGCTGCTGGCTATACTGGTTTACTTTTTCAGACATTGTTGTCATGTTCTCGTGTGACTCATTCAGATTCTGTTTAAGGCCTGCCTTTTCTTCTTCCAGATGAGTTATGTTGTGTCGAGCATTGGACAACTCCGTCACAGTCTCTTTCAGCTGCTGACTACACTGGTTTACCTCTTCAGATATTGTTGTCATGTTCTCCTGTGACACTTTCAGATTCCATTTGAGGAGTGCCTTTTCCTGTTCCATATGAGTTATGTTGTGTCGAGCATTGGACAACTCCGTCACATTCCCTTTCAACTGGTGGCTACACTGGTTTGCCTCTGCAGAAATTGTCGTCAAGTTGACCTGTACCTTGATCAGCTGCTGGCTACACTGGTTTGCCTTTTCGGACATTTTAGACATGTTCTTCTGTGACTCTTTCAGATTCCATTCAAGACCTGCCTTTTCCTGTTCCAAATGAGTTATGTTGTGTCGAGCATTGGACAACTCTGTCACAATCTCGTGCAGCTGCTGGCTACACTGGTTTGCCTTTTCAGATATTGTCGTCAAATTTTCCTGTAACTTGGTCAGCTGCTGGCTATACTGGTATGACTTTTCAGACAGTGTAGTAATGTTGTCTTGTGAGTCTTTCATATGCAGTTTAAGACCCGCCTTTTCCTGCTCCAAATGAGTTATGTTATGTTTAACCTTCAACAACTCTGTCACATTGCGTTGCAGCTCCTGGCTACACTGGTTTGCCTCTTCAGATGTTGTCGTCATGTTCTCCTGTAACCTGTTCAGCTGCTGGCAATACTGGTTTGCCTTTTCAGACATTCTCGTTATGTTCTCCTGTGACTCTTTCAGATTCCGTTTAAGGTCTGCCTTTTTCTGTTCCATATGAGTTATGTTCTTTCGAGCATTGGATAACTCCATCACAATCCCTTTCAGCTGCTGGCTACACTGGTTTGCCTCTTCAGATATTGTCGTCAAGTTTTCCTGTAATTTTGGCAGCTGCTGGCTATAGTGGTTTGCCTTTTCAGACAATGCAGTAATGTTCTCCAGTGACTCTTTCAGATTCCGTTTAAGGTCCGCTTTTTCCTGTTTCAATTGAGTTATGTTCTTTTGAGCATTGGACAACTCAGTCACATTCCCTTGCAGCTGCTGGCTACACTGGTTTGCCTCTTCAGATATTGTCGTTATGTTCTCCTGTAACTTGTTCAGTTGCTGGCTATACTGGTTTACCTTTTCAGACATTTTCGTCATGTTCTCCTGTGACTCTTTCAAATTCTGTTCAAGGCCTGCCTTTTCCTGTTCCAATTGAATCATGTTGTGTTGAACCTTCAACAGCTCTGTCACATTGCCTTTCAGCTCCTGGCTGCAGTGGGTTACCTCTTCAGATATTGTCATTAGGTTCTCCTGTAACTTGTTCAGCAGCTGGTTGTACTGGTATACTTTTTCAGATATTGTTGTCATGCTCTCCTGTGACTCTTTCAGATTCTGTTTAAGGCCTGCCTTTTCCTGTTCCAAATGAGTTATGTTGTGTTGAACATTGGACAACTCTGTCACATTCCCTTCCAGCTCCTGGCTACACTGGTTTGCCTCTTGAGACATTGTCGTCACATTGTCCTGTGACTCTTTCAGATTCAGTTTGAGGTCTGCCTTTCGCTGTTCCAAATTAATTATGTCATTTTGAGCCTTTTCAAGGCTGTCCAGCCCTCTTTTAAGAGTCAGGTAAAGGTACCTATTTATTCCTTCCTCAAGCATGTTATGGTCCTGACTGGTGGATAACTCTGCACTCAAATGTTTATTGGTTGACCACATTCCAATCAGTAAAGTGACTGCCACCAGAAATAATACTGAAACCACACCAACGACAATGGTTGTCCCTAGTGTCTTCCATAGCAGTCCCCTTGTTTTGTCGGGAATCCCTCCACTGACAAGAAAAAATAATTTTGAATGAGAATGTAAAGTTATTAGGGCCAACTGTAATTGTCTGTTTGTCTATCTAGATATAGATAGATAGATAGATAGATATCTATCTATCTATCTATCTATCTATCTATCTATCCATCCATTTTTTGTTAGTGTTAACCCAAACCTGGTCTCGTCTCTTGTTTTTATCTACTGTGTTATGGTTGTGTGTTGTACTAACTAACAAACCAACTAGTGGAGGAACAATTAGTTATTTTTTATAAGCATATATATATATATATATACCCACTTTATTAGGTACACCATGCTAGTAACGGGTTGGACCCCCTTTTGCCTTCAGAACTGCCTCAATTCTTTGTGGCATACATTCATCAAGATGCTGGAAGCATCCCTCAGAGAGTTTGGTCCATATTGACATGATAGCATCACACAGTTGGTGCAGATTTGTCGGCTGCACATCCATGATACGAATCTCCCGTTCCACCACATCCCAAAGATGCTCTATTGGATTGAGATCTGGTGACTGTGGAGGCCATTTGAGTACAGCGAACTCATTGTCATGTTCAAGAAACCAGTCTGAGATTATTCCAGCTTTATGACATGGCGCATTATCCTGCTGAAAGTAGCCATCAGAAGTTGGGTACATTGTGGTCATAAAGGGATGGACATGGTCAGCAACAATACTCAGATAGGCTGTGGCGTTGCAACGATGCTCAATTGGTACCAAGGGGCCCAAAGAGTGCCAAGAAAATATTCCCCACACCACTACACCACCACCAGCAGCCTGAACCGTTGATACAAGGCAGGATGGATCCATGCTTTCATGTTGTTGACGCCACATTCTGACCCTACCATCCGAATGTCGCAGCACAAATCGAGACTCATCAGACCAGGCAACGTCTGGTTTCGATGAGCTTGTGCAAATTGTAGCCTCAGGTTCCTGTTCTTAGCTGAAAGGAGTGGCACCCGGCGTGGTCTTCTGCTGCTGTAGCCCATCTGCCTCAAAGTTGGACGTACTGTGCGTTCAGAGATGCTCTTCTGCCTACCTTGGTTGTAACGGGTGGTTATTTGAGTCACTGTTGCCTTTCTATCAGCTCGAACCAGTCTGGCCATTCTCCTCTGACCTCTGGCATCAACAAGGCATTTCCGCCCACAGAACTGCCGCTCACTGGATATTTTTTCTTTTTCGGACCATTCTCTGTAAACCCTAGAGATGGTTGCGCGTGAAAATCCCAGTAGATCAGCAGTTTCTGAAATACTCAGACCATCCCCTCTGGCACCAACAACCACGCCGCGTTCAAAGTCACTCAAATCACCTTTCTTCCCCATACTGATGCTCGGTTTGAACTGCAGGAGATTGTCTTGACCATGTCTACATGCCTAAATGCACTGAGTTGCCGCCATGTGATTGGCTGATTAGAAATTAAGTGTTAACGAGCAGTTGGACAGGTGTACCTAATAAAGTGGCTGGTGTTTGTGTGTATATATATATATATATATATATATATATATATATATATACACACATACATATACATATGCACACGTGTGTGTGTATGTTTGTGTGTGTTTGTCTGTGTCTGTGTGTGTGTGTGTCTGTGTGTATCACATATGTATAGTTGTGTGGAATTTTATGGCACACCTTTCGTCATCTGTCTCTCCACTGTCACTTTGATCTGCGCTGGTATTCAGTGGATCACGTACTGGATTTTCTTTTTTTGTCATCTTCTTCCAACATGATCTGGATAATTTTCCAAAAGTGTCAGTCCGTGGACTGTATGGACTGTTTTAAAGACTGTGTTAAAGGCTGACTGGCTTTAATCTACACTCTTGCTTTCAAGTTCTTTCATGTCTGGTTTGCCTTTTCCAACATTGTCTTCATGCTGTCCAGATATATTGTTAAGCCTCTATTTCTTCTTCCGCAAATGTTTATTAGTATTCAACATTTGAAATATTCCAAAACTGACCGCCACAAGTAAGACCAAGACCAGGGATCAGGAACCTGTGGCTCCTGAGCGTGCATGTGAAATTCCCATTGAGAAGACTAGAGAAGTTGCCATCAGATGTCTTGTTGATCACCTTGGAGAAGATGTGGGGGCCCTAATCAAAGGGACAGTAAAGTTAATTTTAAGTGACATATGTTATTCATCATTATGAAAATTAGAAGAAAAAATACATTTTATATGAGTAGCATCATCCATTTGGTCAAAAAAAGCTTAAAATCTGCGCCGCAGCAGCCTCTACATTCAGTGGTCACTTGGGCGTCGTACGTCACTGGCACCAAACAGAGCTTAGCAGCCATAAGAAACAACGCATCTCTAGATGCGATTAAACCAAAAGTATCCTCTGCAGTTTAGTGGAAGATAAACTTACATTTGGACATTTTTTATTCATTCATTTTCTACCACTGTTGTCCGCTGTCGCAGATCATGGGAAGCTGGAGCCTATCTCAGCTGGCTTAGGGCGTGAAGCGGTAAAACTCCGGGCCCAACGCCACTGCACCACGGATTTGCACATTTTTATCTTTTTGTGTTGTATTTTTTTTTCTATTTATGATTTTTGTATTTTAAGCACTTGAGCAATTTCATGTTATGTACAATTGTTAAAAAAAATTGAGTTTGATCAAAGTTTTCTTAGTTCAGTTTATTTAGATTTTTTTCCACACGTTATTACAACAAAGAAAGGGCTGATGAGTAGAAACCATTTGGCTTGTGAAATTCTCATCCCCCAGAATCAACAAACACCTCTCTCATTCAGACAAAAAATGTTTTCAACTCGTTCTTACAGTGAATTTCGGTACTCAATGTGGCCCATTGTTGTTTCAACCGATCCTTCCCTTATCGTTGCAGCAATAACATCATTAAATCAATTTTCTGCAATTCCAGATATTAGCCCTCATCCCAGATATAACCTAAAGTAGGAATATTCAATTAAAAGTCGCGGAGGTCCAGTTATTAAAATTTCCTCTCAGCGAAAGGTCCGAACCCAAGTCCAGTTTGTGTCTTATAGATGGCCCCTATGTCCACGTTTCCAGTTATTATCAATTTTCAATGCAGGATGTTATTTAACTGAGTGCACAACTAGCTCTTTGACCATAAATAAAAGTAGACGCAGACAAATAAATTTAAAGCCTTTATGTAAGATTGAAGAACACACACACAAATCTCAGAATTAAAAATAAAGTGCAAACAGAGCTGAACCCTTTTTTCCCGTAAATAAAAGAGGTTGCAGCCTAAAGAACTGAAGACCTACACTTCAAGTAAAAAACATTCACATCTTCAGAAAGTATAAATGAAAAGTGGCTCTTTCAGGGGGGAAATGGAAAAAGAACTTTCTTCATGAGAGAAAGGGGCATGAGAATGCAGCGACAGTCATTTAAATCTTGGCTGGAATGGACTCATTCTCAAGCAGACATGTAGCTGTTCATTGGTGAGTCTAGAACAGTACTTGGATTCTGGATTAGCAAGAGGAGCTGCTGCCTAAGGCCGAGGCTGTTGAACCTTTTATTGAAGTTTAGAAGCTGAATTATTCTGGCCTTGCAGTTTTGAAGCTTTGATCTCACTGAGATGTGATGTAATGTCAAACAAAAAGGCAGCCATACTCATCCTGTACTGTACTCATCTTCCAAAAGAGTGAAAACTGTGTTGCTCTGTCTCTTGCCCAACTAAAAAGCTGCTATTTCTTTTCAAATAGACCAGAAACGCTCCTGTGCATTGCCTTTACTCAGACACCTCACGTTGTTGTGCAGGTCAATGGCTTTTGCCTCAACAGCTTCCAGAAATCCTCTCACGAAGCAATGCTGGATGGATGAGGATGTCCTCAGGAAGTGGATGACTTTCATCACTGTGCTCATTAGTCTAAGGAACTGTTCCCATGGAGTGGCACAGTTTACAGTCTGATGGATGAGACAGTGGCTGGGAATGGTACCAGGGCACAGCCCCCCTCTCTTTTCCCACCATGTCCCCATCTGTGGGGACAGAAACTCCCCGCTTCAGATCTATGCCCCTCTTTATCAGCTTCTCTTCTATTGCTGCATATATGTCCCCTCCTGGGTGGCACGGGGGCGCAGTGGGTAGCGCTGTCGCCTCACAACACGCTCTGTGCGGAGTTTGCATGCTCTCAACAAGTCTGAGTGGGTTCTCTCCGGCTTTCTCCCACCTCCAAAAGCATGCGCTTCAGGTTGATTGGCCGGTCCCGAATTGCCCGTAGGAGTGAGTGTGTGTGTGCGTGGATGTCCGTCTTTGTGTGTGGCTCCGCAGTGCACTGGTGTCGCACCCGGAGTGTCCCCCGCCTCACGCCCCATGCCAGCTGAGTCAGGCTCCAGCTCCCCGTGACCCGCTACAGCGGATGAAGCGGCAGAAGATCAATGAATGTCCCCTCCTCTTGTGAGTGTTAGTGGTGTAACACCCAGCAACACCCAGTGCCTTGCCGAGTGCCACCTATGCATGGTGCTCTCTGAACAGCTGCATCAAGCTGTTAATATTTCTGATTTTCTGGTTGCTGTTGACATGGGGATTTGACTGATTTTTCCACACATCTCATCTTTCTGTTTTCCTCCAGATAATGTCTCAACAACAGCTTTTTAGCACTCCTTCACAACTGTCCCATCAGTGAAAGATTTTTTATGTTGCCCCAAAACCCACTATACATTTTTTGAACATTCGTTTGTATTTTGTTTAGTCATTTTGCCCTCAGCTCGACTTCAGGGGATAACTTTGCTCAGAAGCTCTGTGCTTTGTGTTGTTGTGGCGCTTCACATTACAATGTTTAGTTAATGGGTTGTTCAGACTATATGAGGTAAAATGGTTTTGAACAGCCTGACTGAAGAATAAACATAAATTTCTTCGTCCGTTCATTGTTAACCAGCGGTTATCCTCATTAACTTCCCTTTGTTTGGAGCTACTCTGTCCTCACCGTCTCCCTTCCTCTGTGCTCTGCTGTAGCGGTAAGCAGGTACACAAACAATTTGATTGGCTGAACTGAGTGCAGCTATTGCCGTATTAACTGGAGGAGCAGCGCCCGCCATCTGTAGCCGCGATCGTCTCAACAAATTCTCCAAGAAAATTTGTTCTTGTTAATTTATCATGGAGTGGTCACGGGTCTGGACAGAACCATCACACGGTCCGGATCCGGAACCCGGTCCGCCAATTGGTGACCCCTGACCTAGAGCATAACCATGTTTAAATTCTTCCAAAGAACATCAAGGTTTGTTCAAATTATAGCCTTCGTTTCACAAATGAAGGGCCGAGGTGCCCCACAAATTAGGTCATCCCAATTTTTCAGCCAATTCTCTTGAACTTTGGGGGGGACAATGACAACACAGTCCTGACCCTCTTGTCTATCATCATAACTAGGACGAAAGTTGTTTGGTACTCCGTTCCAGAATGAATTCTCTTCTGTGAGTTTTTCCCCATTAACCCAGGTGAAGGAGTCCTCCTCTTCAAAATCAAACAGGCCAATCCATACTCCTGTGATGTCGGGATTCTTTTCCAACAATTTTAAAGTCATATTTGTAAAGAATTCCTGATCTAGAAGACGTAAAACAATAGCTAAGTCGCCACCAAATTCATTGCATATCAAACGTGAATCTTCCCATCTCTTGTTGTCATCAAACATATGGAAACAGCGGGAATCATACTCAGTCCACTTTTCTGGGCAGTGTGAGCACTGGAGTGTTGCCTCACTACAAAATTCTTTGGAGATGTCATGGAAATGGGGGAATTTTAGAATTGACCTCAGTCGTTCGTTTTCCAGTTGAAGGTGTTTCTTTTCCTGTTCCAAATTAATTATGTTCTTTGGAGCATCGGCCAACTCTTGCAATTGCTGGCTACACTGGTTTTTCTCTTCAGATATTATCGTCAAGTTGTCCTGTAATTTTGTCAGCTGCTGGCTATACAGGTTTGCCTTTTCAGACATTGTAGTCATGCTCTCCTGTGACTCTTTCAGATTCCGTTTAAGGTCCGCTTTTTCCTGTTCCAAATGAGTTATGTTGTCTTGAGCCTTGGACAACTCCGTCACATTCCCTTTCAGCTGCTGGCTGCACTGGTTTGCCTTTTCAGATATTGTCGTCATGTTTTCCTGTAACTTGTTCAGCTGCTGGCTATACTGGTTTGCCTTTACAAACATTGTCAATATGTTCTCCTGTGACTCTTTCAGACTCCATTCAAGGCCTGCCTTTTCCTGTTTCAAATGAGTTATGTTGTCTCGAGCATTGGACAACTCCGTCACATTCCCTTGCAGCTGCTGGCTACACTGGTTTGCCTCTTCAGATATTGTCGTCATGTTCTCCTGTAACTTGTTCAGCTGCTGGCTATACTGGTTTGCCTTTACAAACATTGTCAATATGTTCTCCTGTGACTCTTTCAGATTCCATTCAAGGCCTGCCTTTTCCTGTTTCAAATGAGTTATGTTGTCTCGAGCATTGGACAACTCCGTCACATTCCCTTGCAGCCGCTGGCTACACTGGTTTGCCTCTTTAGATATTGTTGTCGTGTTCTCCTGTAACTTGTTCAGCTGCTGGCTATACTGGTTTGCTTTTTCAGACATTGTTGTCATGTTCTCCTGTGACTCTTTCAGATTCTGTTTAAGGCCTGCCTTTTCTTGTTCCAAATGAGTTATGTTGTTTTGCACATTGTACAACTCCGTCACATTCCCTTGCAGCAGCTGGCTACACTTGTTTGCCTCTTCAGATATTGTTGTCATGTTCTCCTGTAATTTATTCAGCTGCTGGCTATACTGATTTGCCTTTTCAGACATTGTTGTCATGTTCTCCTGTGACTCTTTCAGATTCCGTACAAGGGCTGCCTTTTCGTGTTCCAGTTGAGTTATGTTGTCTCGAGCACTGGACAACTCCGTCACATTCCCTTGCAGCTGCTGGCTATACTGATTTGCCTTTTGAGACAATGTAGTCATGTTCTCCAGTGACTCTTTCAGATTCCATTGAAGTTCTGCCTTTTCCTGTTCCAAAAGAGTTATGTTCTTTCTAGCATTGAACAACTCCGTTACATTCCCTTGCAGCTGCTGGTTACACTGTTTTGCCTTTTCAAATATTATCGTTATGTTCTCCTGTAACTTGTATAGCTGCTGGCTATACTGGTTTGCCTTTTCAGACATTGTTGTCATGTTTTCCTGTGACTCTTTCAGATTGTGTTTAAGACCTGCCTTTTCCTGTTCCAAATGAGTTATGGTTTGTTGACCAATGGACAACTCTGTTACATTCCCTTGCAGCTCCTGGCTACACTGGTTTGCCTTTTCAGATATTCTCGTCACGTTCTCCTGTAACTTGTTCAGCTGCTGGCTATACTGGTTTGCCTTTTCAGTCATTGTTGTCATGTTTTCCTGTGACTCTTTCAGATTGTGTTTAAGACCTGCCTTTTCCTGTTCCAGATGAGTTATGTTGTTTTGAGCATTGGAAAACTCCGTCACATTCCCTTGCAGCTGCTGGCTACACTGGTTTGCCTCTTCAGATATTATCGTCAAGTTGTCCTGTAATTTTGTCAGCTGCTGGCTATACTGGTTTGCCTTTTCAGACAATGTAGTCATGTTCTCCTGTGACTCTTTCAGAGTCCGTTCAAGGTCCGCTTTTTTCTGTTTCAAATGAGTTATGTTCTTTAGTGCATTGGACAGCTCAGTCACATTCCCTTGCAGCTGCTGGCTACACTGGTTTGCCTTTTCAGATTTAGTCGTCATGTTCTCCTGTAACTTGTATAGCTGCTGACTATACTGGTTTGCCTTTTCAGACATTTTGGTCATGTTCTCCTGTGTCTCTTTCATATTGCATTTAAGGTCTATCTTTTCCTGTTTCAAATGAGTTATGTTGTCTCGAGCATTAAACAACTCCGTCACATTCCCTTGCAACTGCTGGCTACACTCTTTTGCCCCTTCAAATATTCTTGTTATTTTCTCCTGTGACTCTTTCAGATTGCATTTAAGGCCAGTGTTTTCCTGTTCCAAACGAGTTATGTTGTCTCGAGCATTAAACAACTCCGTCACATTCCTTTGCAGCTGCTGGCTACACTGGTTTGCCTTTTCAGATATTATTGTCATGTTCTCCTGTAACTTGTTTAGCTGCTGGCTACACTGGTTTGCCTTTTCAGACATTGTTGTCATGTTTTCCTGTGTCTCTTTCAGATTCCATTTGAGGGATGCCTTTTCCTGTTCCAAATGAGTTATGTTGTCTCGAACATTAGACAACTCTGTCACATCCCCTTGCAGCTGCTGGCTACACTGGTTTGCCTCTTCAAATATTGTCGTCATGTTCTCCTGTAACTTGTTCAGCTGCTGGCTATACTGGTGTACATTTTCAGACATTGTTGTCATGTTCTCCTGTGACTCTTTCAGATTCCATTTCAGGAATCCCTTTTCCTGTTCCAATTCAATTATGTTCTTTCGAGCATTGGACAACTCTGTCACATTGCCTTGCAGCTGCTGGCTACACTGGTTTGCCTCGTCATATATTGTTGTCATGTTCTCCTCTAACTTGTGTAGCTGCTGGCTATACTGGTTTGCTTTTTCAGACATTATTGTTGTGTTCTCCTGTGACTCTTTCAGATTCAGTTTAAGGCTTGTGTTTTCCTGTTCCAAATGAGTTATGTTTTTTCGAGCACTGGACAACTCCGTGACATTCCCGTGCAACTCCTGCCTACACTGGTTTGCCTCTTCAGATATTGTTGTCAGGTTCTGCTTTAACTTGTTCAGCTGCTGGCTATACTGGTTTGCCTTTTCAGACACTGTAGTCATGTCCTCCTGTGACTCTTCCAGATTCCATTTAAGACCTGCCTTTTCCTGTTCCAAATGAGTTATGTTGTCTCGAGCATTGGACAACTCTGTCACATTCCCTTGCAGCTGCTGGCTACACTGGTTTGCCTCTTCAGATATTGACGGTATGTTCTCCTGTAACTTATTCAGCTGCTGGCTATCCCGGTTTGCCTTTACAGACATTGCCGTTATGTTCTCCTGTGACTCTTTCAGATTCTGTTGAAGGCCTGCCGTTTCCTGTTCCAGTTGAGTTATGTTGTTTTGAGCATTTGACAACTCCGTCACATTCCCTTGCAGCTGCTGGCTGCACTGGTTTGCTTCTTCAAATATTGTCGTCATGTTCTCCTGTAACTTGTTCAGCTGCTGGCTATACTGGTTTACCTTTTCAGACATTGTTGTCATGTTCTCCTGTGACTCTTTCAGATTCCATTTGAGGGATGCCTTTTCCTGTTGTAATTGAGTTATGTTCTTTCGAGCATTGGACAACTCCCTCACATTCCCTTGCAACTGCTGGCGACACTGGTTTACCTCTTCAGATATTGTCATCACGTTCTCCTGTGACATGTTCAGAGTTCGTTCGAGGGCCGCCTTTTGTTGTTCCAAATTAATTATGTCATTTGTCGCCTTTTCAAGGTAGTCCAGCAATCTTTTCAGAGTCATGTTGAGGACCCTATTTTCCTCTTCGATAAGTATTTTATGGTCTCCAATGCTGAATATCTCTGCACTCCACTGTCTATTGATTAACCGCATTTGAATCAGTAAAGCAACAGCCACCAGAAATAAGACTGAGACCACACCAATTACAATGGTTTTCCCTTTTTTCTCCCTTTGCAGTCCCCTTGTTTTGTCAGGAATCCTTCCACTGTCAAAAAAAAAAACATTTTTAATTTGAATGTAATGTTATTAGGGCCACCTGTAATTTAAAAACACTTTCAACAAAATTATTCATCAATGTATCAATCTATTAATCAGTAAATCATGGTGTTCATAGTGTTCATGGTGTTGATATAGTCAGTGTTTTTATGTTCATGATGTTCATAGTGTTCATATTTTCATCGTGTTTTTATGTTCATATGTTTATAGTGGGGCGGCATGATGGTGCAGTGGCTAGCGCTGTTTCCGAACAGCAAGATCTGGTGCGCATCCCACTCTGTGCGGAGTTTGCATGTTCTCCCAGTGTCTGCGTAGGTTCTCTGCGGGTCCTCTGGAGCCTATTCCCGCAGACTTACAGGCATTAGGCGGGGGACGCCCCAGACTTGTTGCCAGCACATGGCAGAACTACCAACTCAGTATTCCTTAAATAAGTTACTTTTTGGTGACTGGTTTAAGTGAACAGGATGGGGGGCTTCTTGTGTGTGTGTTTTTTGGTCTTTGTTTAACCTCAGGCCTGTACCATAAAGCTGGATTACAGTTTAGCGAGATAACTTCAGGTTTTACCCTGGCTTTTCGGTACCATAAAGGTGGCTGACTTTCTATCAGGCTACGTTGTCGCGGTAACCTATGCTGAACGGCTAACCTGCTCCGGAGCAGGATAAGTTCAGGAAAGGAGCTCAGCAGGTATAACAGCCCCACCTACTGACCAATCAGAGCTCAGCAGGTATAACAGTCCCACCTACTGACCAATCAGTTCTCTTGGAAAATTGGCTGTCCGTTTTATGAGAACCCGGTGGATCTTGGTGCACAGCTTATGCGAAGAGCCCTCAGGCGCAAGAGAATATTTAGAGATGGCTGTAATCCGGTGGGATTGCCTGAACAATGACTGTAGAAAGGTAGAGATTTTGGGGGGAGGGGTTACATTACATCTGTCAGCTGCTGGAGCCTCACATCAGGAATGGAACGCACCCCAACCACGCGCTGACAGTCCCACACAGTGTGCATTGCACTGAGGTTTTTGGCCAGTTAATATATTTCATAGTGATGTTCGTAATTATTATGATGTCCTGAAATCCCTCGTTGGACGGGTTACAAGCAAGCCACAGATAAAATGCCATTAATCAATGATTTGTTTAAGTAAATCATGGACTTATTGATTCATTCATAGGTACTTTTATGTCTTCTGTTAGCGATGCTGAAAACCTCGGGAAGAACACAGTATGTAGAGCTGTTCATAAAGTCACGGGGGCTACGATCACATGCCATAACGAAAAATGTGGTACACACATACATTTATGGAACATACACATGTTACTGTAGTCAGATATACAAGTGCAATCACAGCGGGGAAGTAATATTAACTTCTTCTTTTCCTTTCGGCTTTTCCCTTCAGGGGTCACCACACCAAATCAATTGCCTCCATCTAACCCTGTCTTCTGCATCCTCTTCTCTCACACCAACTACCTTCATGTCCTCCTTCATTAAACCTTCTCTTTGGTCTTCCTCTAGGCCTCCTGCCTGGCAGTTCAAAACTCAGCATCCTTCTACCAATATATTCACTATCTCTCCTCTGGACATGTCCAAACCATCTCAGTCTGGCCTCTCTGACTTTATCTCCAGAACCTCTAACATGTGCTGTCCCTCTGATGTACTCATTCCTGATCCTATCCATCCTGGTCACTCCCAGAGAGAACCTCAGCATCTTCATCTCTGCTACCTCCAGCTCTGTCTCCTGTCTTTTCCTCAGTGACACTGTCTCTAGACCAAACAACATCGCTGGTCTCACCACAGTTTTGTACACCTTTCCTTTCATTTTAGCTGAAACTCTTCTATCACAAACAAGTAATATAATGGCACTAACTTCCGCATTGACACAGTGAGCGATGTTTTGCCAGCGACCCTTGCACCGTTTGACAGCTGCAACTGTGTTGCTTTTTGCTTGGATTATTGATTTGTATTGCTCGTATTTATTAATTATTATTGTTTGCTCCTCTGTGAAATATGCGGCTCGTGCCGGTTTGTTGCATGTTTGCGATTGGTCACATGCAGCAAACTCCACCCTTTTTATGTGAGCGCGTACAGATCTAGAGTGGACATGCCTGAATTGAATTAGTGAGTTGATGGCCAGCTTTATGGTACCGAAAATCCGGAGGGCGGATGTCTGGGTAAGTGAAGCCAGATAAGTAAGAGGAAGCCCGGCTAGGTTAATCCAGCTTTATGGTACAGGCCTCTGGTCTCATCTCTTGTTTTCATCTACTGTGTTATGGTTGTGTGTTGTACTAACTAACAATCCAACTAATGGAGGAACAACCACAATTATTTTTTTATATGTACATACACACACACACACATACATATGCACACACTTATGTATGTGTGTGTGTGTATCACATATGTGTAGTTGTGTGGAATTTTTGGCACACCTTTCAACATCTGTCTCTGAAGTGTCATTTTGATCTGTCCTGATTGTCACTGGTTCACGTACTGGAGTTTTTTGTTTGCCATCTTTTCCCAACATTATCTGGATAATTTTCCAAAGGTGTCAGTCCGTGGACTGTATGGACTGTTTTAAAGACTGTTTTAAAGACTGACTGGCTTTAATCTAGACTATTGCTTTCAAGTTGAATGAATGAATGAATGAATGCTTTATTTCGAACATGTTCTTTCATGTCTGGTTTGCCTTTTCCAACATTGTCATCATGCTGTCCAGACATATTGTCAAGACTTTATTTTCTTCAACTGCAAATGTTTATTGGTATTCAACATTTGAAACAATACAAAACTGACTGCCACAAGTAAAACAAAAACCAGGGATTGGCAACTTGTGGCTCCTGAGCTCACATGCAGCTCTTTCATCCATATGCTGCAGATCCATGTGGATTTGAAAGAAGGCTCGTGGATAGCACTGTTGCCTCACAGCAAGAAGGTCCAGGTTTGAGTCCAGGTTTGAGTCAGTGCACTCTCGCACTGTGAAGGAGATAAAGGACGACATCATTAAACCCAATCAGGGCCTGGTGGGCAAACTAGAGTGGGTCCTTTGCACCCTGCATCTGGGGACACATGAGCTCCAGGACCAGTCCCTCCAGGGTCTTCACCACGTGGGAAGTAAGAGCGGCCGGTCGGTAGTCATTGAGCTCAATAGGGCGTCCCTTCTTCGGCACAGGGATGATGCCGGAGGTCTTCCACAATGGCTCTTCCCAAACCACAGACTGAGGTTGAATACCTGACTAAGAAGGTCTTGTAATTCAGCACCACAAACCCGATGGAGTCTTGGAGAGACCTGGTCCATCTGGTCCACAGTGATGATGGTATTGGTAGAGGTGGTAGCAGGTGGTCCTGGTGGATGAGAGCTTTGCCTTTTGGCTCAGCTCCTCCTTCACCACGATGGACCGATACAGCGTCCGCATCACTGCAGACGCTGCACCGATCCGCCTGTTGATCTCCCGTTCCATCGTACCCTCACTCGTGAACGAGACCCCGAGATACTTGAATCCTCCACTTAGGGAGGATCTCATCCCCAACCTGGAGAGGGCACTCCACCCTTTTCCGACTGAGGACCATGGTCTCAGATTTGGAGGTGCTGATTCTCATCCCAACCGCTTCACACTCGGCTGCGAACCGCTCCAGTGAGAGTTGAAGATCACGGCTTGATGAAGCCAACAGCACCACGTCATCTGCAAAAAGCTGAGAAGCAATACTGAGGCCACCAAACCGGACACCCTCAACGCCTTGGCTGCGCCTAGAAATTCTGTCCATAAAAGTTATGAACAGAATTGGTGACAAAGGGCAGCCTTGGCGGAGTCCAACCCTCACTGGAAACGAATCCGATTTACTGCCGGCGATGCAGACCAAACTCTGACATCGGTCGTACAGGGACCGAACAGCCCTTATCAAGGGGTTCGGTACCCAAACTCCCGAAGCACCCCCCACAGAACCCCCCGAGGAACACGGTCGAACACCTTCTCCAAGTCCACAAAACACATGTAGACTGGTTTGGCAAACTCCCATGACCCCTCAAGGACCCTGCGGAGGGTGTAGAGCTGGTCCACTGTTCCACGGCCTGGACGAAAACCACACTGCTCCTCCTGAATCCGAGATTCGACTTCCCGATGGACCCTCCTCTCCAGAAGCCCTGAAAAGACCGTGCCAGGGAGGCTGAGGAGTGTGATCCCCCTGTAGTTGGAACACACCCTCCGGTCCCCCTTCTTAAAAAGGGGGGCCACCACCCCAGTCTGCCAGTCAACGCGATGTTGTAGAGGCGTGTCAACCAGGACAGCCTCTCAACATCCAGAGTCTTTAGGAACTCTTGGCAGATCTCATCCACCTCCGGGGCCCTGCCACCAAGGAGCTTTTTAACCACCTCGGTGACCTCAACCCCAGAGATAGGAGAGCCCGTCTCAGAGAACCCAGACTCTGCTTGCTCATGGGAAGGCGTGTCACCAGAATTGAGGAGGTCTTCAATCTATGTATAAATCTGTGTAAATTAATACAATCCATAGATATCAATGAGTTTCTGCACCAAACTATGAGGAAAAAATGACTTGATTAAACAATATAATTGTCCATTGAACCACCTTTTTTAAATAATGTGTGTAATGGCCTGTCTAGGATCCATCGAAGCCGGCTCCCAGGTAAATACAAGGTTTGGTGCTCCCAGCACATACTCTACCATCAGGTGATGTGGCCGCTTAAGGTGAGCGAGGTTCCTTCTTCAGTTGCAAGCAAGCTGGACCAACTGGCAAACCCCTTTATTTGGAAGTGGCTTGGCATCAAGATGCCTCTCAGAAGTGGGCCTCTTCGGTCAGAGCGCACTCCATCTGCCGCTGCACTCCATCAGCCTGGGATATAAGAAGGAGAAGGCCCGGATGGTGTTGGAGTTGAGGGAATCCCCCGACCACCTGGTCAGGGCAGCGGGAACCAAAGTTTGAACAGGAAGGAGGTGGAGAGCAGAGGAAGAGGTCGACCAGGCAATCTGCAGGCTAAAGCATCGCGAGGTGGTCGGTAGGATCCAAGTGGGTCGAGCAGGTCTTGGTTGGAGCGAGACCCCACTCTTCTGGTCCAAGGCCTCCAAGCGGGAGAGAAAAGCAATGGTGGTGACGGAGGTGGCAAGGTCTGAACGGGAACGCTATACCATCAAAGCGGTGTCCCAGAGCAGACAAGGAGGCTGGACAACCTGTCATGGACAGGGCTATGTCCTGGTCCGACCTGTGGAAGACCCCTCAAGCTAGGCTCAGCTTCCTGATCCAAGCAACCTACAACACGCTACCTTGCCCCCAAAATCTCCACCTGTGGTTCATCACTGAAGAGATCTGCCCCCTCTGTAACACCATCAACGCTAGCCTGCGGCATATCCTCTCGGGCTGCAAGAGGGCGCTGTCCCAAGGCCGCTGTAGATGGCAGCTCGACGCTGTCCTGAAGAAGCTGGCAGAGGTTGCCGAGTCATGCAGACGGGAAGCGAACAGCCGGCCAGCTACCCCAGCAAGACACACCATTCAGTTTGCAAGGGCTGGCGAGAACATCAATGCCCCCCGCCCATCAAACATGGGAAGGCTTCTCTCACCTGGCAGCGAGTGGGGTATGAGAGTCAACCTCGGAAGGCAGATGCAGTTCCCCAGGGAGATCGCCGAAACATCATTGCGGCCTGACATGTGGTCTGCGGTCAGCAAGGCGGTCCTCTTGGTGGGAGGAGGGACTAGAGGCTGCATACGAGAGGAAAAGGGCAAAGTATTCAGACCTGGCAGCTGAGTGCAGGGAGGCGGGCTGGAATGCCACAATCTGCCCAGTTGAGGTGGGGTGCAGGGGCTTTGTGGGCTCTTCAACCTCTCGCCTGCTCAGAGAACTGGGGTGCACAGGAGCTGGCCACCGGAGAGCGTTAAGGGAGCTGGCGGAGGAGGCAGAGAAGGGCAGCTCCTGGCTGTGGCTGCAGAGGAAGGATAGGAGCTGGGGACCGAATAACACCTAGGGCATCATTGGGGTTGGCAGGGAGAATTCCCATTCATCGCTCCGCCACCGGGAGATGTCCTGGGGTTAAAGGAGCGAAACATCAATGACCAGTGGTCCCCAGCTGATGACCCAGTTAGGCCCAAGGTGTTCAGGGTGCACAAGCATTCCAAAAGCGCCGGAGGAGGCTCGTCAGGCAGAAATGCCCGGCAGGAATATCACCAATCTTGTACTTCCAATTTGTACTTGTATTTATTGAACAGGATGAATGACCCAGCAGAAAATAAAAGAGATCAAAAGAGTGCGAAACCCACCAAAGAAGATGAGTTTCTGCGAACCAGACCCCAGCTCACCCAGAGATGACAGAGATGGTATGAGTTATTATTTATTGTGACTTTTAATTTACTTTAGACACTGTTGTCACTGAAATCTTTGACATTCTCTGGTGTCATTGGGGTTTTTTTGTCATCAGTATGTTGAAAAACTTGAGGCACAAATACTGATATACAGTTTTGTTTTGTTTTTTAAGAAATGCAAAAAGAGCGTATAACGCTCACTTGAAATTTCAGGAATTTGCAACTCTATTGGTCGAATTTTTACTGAATCGGGAGATGGGAAATTTATTTAATCATGATATTTTGATAAAATTAATCAAAAAACAACTTTTCCACAAAGACATCAAAACCAGAAGTAGGCAACATAAAAATGCTGAAATATCAATACAGTTTTTTCATCTAAGAACTAAGTTTGTCAAAATACACAAGAGGTGTTGTGATGGAGTGTGCTGTCAGTATCAATACTTCTGCAATTTAATATTGTATCCGGATACAGTGATTGGGTAATAATACTTTGAGTACAGATACTTTCGACAATGCTTCTAATAACATAGTAAAATACTAAAAAATGATAAAATACCCTCTACAACACAACTGCACACAGTTTATTGCCCTATTGTACCCTACCCAATTTTGAGCAGATTATTGATTTATAAATAATAATCTTAAGCTTACTTCATAAAATTCCTTTCATACAAGAATTGCAGCTCAAAATGCTATACAACAAAGAATTCCAGCACCAAGTGCTTCATACAGCATTTGTAAAAATATAATAAAATGCATAATCATTAAATAATGAATAAGAAAAAAGCAAAGTCAAAGAAGAGTACATAATTCAAAAACTTGAATGAGAAAAGAAGAGTGACACAAATGCAAAAAAAGAATAAAGTTAAAGACAAATGTGTCAAGATAGATTTTTGGATTTGCTAAGGTCTGAAAGGATTAGAAATGAGACAAATAATATATAGTTGTATGTTTATGTAAGAATGATTTTTAGCCCGCAAAAGCAAATAAATCTCATTTATTTGCTTTTGTGTTAATTTTAGGACATTTAGTATTTTTTGACATTTGAGGATGGAGACACGGTAAAAAAAATTTTTGTGTCTGTGATATACTAAGCAAAGATGATGAACCCATCGCTTGCCTCAGAGATCTGAAGCCAGGAGAAGAAGTTCTTGCATGATGGTCTGACAACAGGTTCTACAGTGCCACCGTGGACTTCATTAGAACAGCTCACAAGACAGTGGATAAAAAAAAAAAGCCACAAAGAAGGACATTAAAAAAAAAGTGATGCAGCAGCTCAAAGATTCTACAACCTTCCATCCTCACCTCAAGCAGGTCAGTCCATCTCTGCACAGGATCCCCCACATGCTGTGGAACACGGTGTCATCCAGTTTCCAACTGCCTGGCCAGTGTACCAACCTCCATCTACCGAATCATCTCTACCTGTCCAGCCACAGCATCAGCCCATAATTATCTGGCCACAGTGCCAACTTCCAGTTTCTCAGTCATCTGCACATATGCATCAATATTACCCTTCACAGTGTCATCATAGACCTACAGACCTACCAAAACATCAGCCTGTTTTGATAGATGTGGACCAGCAAAGACAGCCAGCATCTCCTACTGGAACAGCCAAAGACAGCCTTCTCAAAATGCTGTAGAGTCCTGTTACACAACAACAAGCCGCTGTTCTTGAGGACCAGATCCAAACTAGTATGTCTACACATGAGACATCTTCAAGCCCATCTTCAGATACTTTAATCCTGGAGCGTGATCCGATTCCAGAATGTGGAGAACCATGTTTCAGTTCGCCTGAATCAACAGAAAACAGATCATGGAAGCCATGTGGGGCATGCAGGGCAGAGGTGGAAATATTAGAGGAGGAGAAAGCCAAACCACAGAATGTGCTGTCTGGTATAAGTACGTTTATTTTGTCTCTGTTGATATTAATTGTTCCTTTATCACTAGTCCTTTTTTCTATCACAGTTTTCCTAAGGTACCCAATTGCTATTCAGCACTATATACCCAAGCAGTGTAAAATGAACTATAATAATCTGGGCAATGATTAATTGTGCAAAATAAAATTATAATTATAGATAATTGTAAAGGTCTAAAAAAAAAGTATAACTTTGGACATTGGTAGTTATTGGGTGCTGAAGCTAAAACTTTTTTTTTTAAATCCAAAGATTTCACGATGGGTTAAGATTTTGACCATGAGACATCCAATCTTTTTGATCTCGTAGGAGTTGTGAATTATGCGTTTTCCATTTTCATATATAACTTTACAATTAAAGTCACATTTACAATTACTACACTCCCAAGTGTTGCCAAGTAATATCATGCTACCCAGAGCTGCTGAAGCTAGTGTTAACATGATACCCGAAGCGTCTTTTGTTTCGGCATTTAGTCAGATTCACATTGTAGATCAAGCCTTGCTCGTTCTTTGCTTCCCAGCTGAAAAGGAATCTGAGTTGCTGCATGAAGACACCAGCCAAGATATATTTGTGAATGAAACAGCAAGGTTGATACAATTTTTTAAAAATATATTAATAGTTTAATATATAAAAGTTCTCAGCTAATCATAACTGTGACTGATAGCCATTCCAGATCATAAGTCATAAGTATTTTAATCTACCATATGTCAAAAGGTGAAAAGTGTGAAAAATGGCTGTGAACATTCCACAGGATTTGTGTCTCAGCGTCCTCAGTCCTCTTGTCCCTGTAGCTACTGTGTGTGTAATGTAAACAGCAGGTGTATCGGTAATGTGAGGTTATGTTTACTGGCTGTCCCGTCTTATAGTTAAGCCTTATTTAAGTTTTTTGCATACAAATAGTTTATAGTATGACCCATGTCAGTTTTAGATGGACGTTAAGAAAGTTCGTGAAGACATTTCGTCTCTCATCACAAAGGTGAAACTCACATCTCAACGACCCCCTTTGACACCCCTACCAACAATTGTTGAGGAGCCAGACGAGTTTAAGGACGGTCGTTGGAATGTGAAAAGCACTGACCACTGCCCTCTCACGGCTGCATTCTCTTAATTAAATCAGTCATCAACATAAAATAAAATATTCTGGTTCTGGTCCATTTTGTGTTTTTTTTCCGTCCTCCTCAGATCCACACAGGTTTGCAGCACAGTATTATACATGAATGCCAACCGCACTGTTTGCCTCTGGATGACAAACTGCTGCCTCAGCTGTTGAAGGAGATACCCCACACACCTGGTGTGCAAATGGCACCTTGGAATGTACAAGAAGGAATGTCTGCCCACAGGCCGGGGCTTTGACACGTACTTTGGTACGAGATTTAAGATTGTTTTATAGGACAACATTTCTAAAATTACACATTTCTATATGAATGAATTCCTGTCATCTTCTTCTTGTGTTGCTGCAGGTTGCTTGGCAGGTCATGAGGATTATTACAGTCATGTATGGTGTTTACCTGGTCAGGGCGGGCACTGTGTGTTGGACCTGCGGGACGGAGAGGAAGTCGCCTCCAATTACAGCGGAGTCTATTCCACCGAGCTGTTCGCCCAGAAGACCATCAGTACCGTTGAAAACCACAAGTCAACCCAGGTGACACACACACACACACACACCAACACACACACCCTCTCCCTCACCCCCCACGGTGTTACAATAAGCTACTTGTATAACACATGTACGTACCCCAACCCCTACCTAACCAACAGATCTTCACCGCGAACCATCGTTTGGGAAAAACCCCTTGACCCCTTCATTCACTAACTTGACCCCTTCATTCACTAACTTGACCCCTTCATTCACTAACTTGACCCCTTCATTCACTAACTTGACCCCTTCATTCACTAACTTGACCCCTTCATTCACTAACTTGACCCCTTCATTCACTAACTTGACCCCTTCATTCACTAACTTAACCCCTTCATTCACTAACTTGACCCCTTCATTCACTAACTTGACCCCTTCATTCACTAACTTGACCCCTTCATTCACTAACTTGACCCCTTCATTCACTAACTTAACCCCTTCATTCACTAACTTGACCCACTTCATTCACTAACTTAACCCCTTCATTCACTAACTTGACCCCTTCATTCACTAACTCGACCCCTTCATTCACTAACTTGACCCCTTCATTCGTTATCAAAGTATTTGAGGTCAGATCAGCCTATTTTTAAAACTTTTAATGAGGTCATATGATCGATCATGTGATCATGTGACTGATGACCTGTGAAATCTGGACAAGCTTTCGACAGCGTTTGATTACATTTTCGGACAGGATCAGATTCGGTGTGAATTTGGATCGCTTCCCATTTTCTCTCTATAAACACGACAATCTGTTTTCTGTCCGTTTTAAACATCATTTCATTCATTTTGTTCCCAGTGGAAGCTGGGAACGAAATGAATGAAATCGCTGTCATTTATCCATCATCTCATTGGTCAGCGATGACTTCGCCCCTCCCTGCATGCTGAGCACGTTAATTTCTCAGAATTAAACAATGTTAAGAAACAGCTGTTGCTGGAATAGATTTTTATTTCTCGTATTTGTGCTGAATTTCTTGAAAAATAACTTAAATGATGAGCAACAGGAGTGTCTATTGACAGGAGACCCGAACAGATCGGTACTGTTCTGCTCTGGGTTCTCCGTACCGACGGAGAATCCCAGGTGGAGTCTCCTCCAGTGGAACGTTTTCACCTCAGCTCGCCGCCGCACACTGAACCGGCTGTTCAGGCCCCCACGCCAGATCCAAATATACAGCTCTGAACACCTCCAGCACAAGTTCTCCTTGTGCTCCTCCGACCTGGGAGTCCGGATCAGGGGCCCCTCGCCTGTAGGAGGCTCCTGTTCCATGGCTGGTGAGTAACAATGTTCAGTGTGACTCTGGGGGGGGGAATCGCTGCGGATTGAGAAACATCACAACTGTCTTTTGATGAACTGACAAAGGGGAGAAAAAATGAGGAGACGCTGAACATCTCTCCTTGTTTCCCCATGATTCCAGGCTAAACGGTCCCTCTATTCAGTGCTCACCCCCCATCCACCCCCCGGTCCACTATTATTGGCTTCCAGTTGGCGTCAGGGCATTTTCCATCATAGCAACAATGTGTTTAGCGCCGCTGAGGGGAACAGGCCTGGAGTCCGTCCCAACATGTCCCTCCCACCTCCTCCGTCCAAAAACGTCTCTGAACAGAGGGACGCCGTCGTCTCCAGGGGTCAAATGGCAGCGGCTGTCCCACAAGGGGACGAAAATCCTCTCTGTGTAAACAGACCACACCCTCCTGGTCGTAGACGTCACACACGCTCTTCATACGGCGTTAGTATGCGGCGAATCTGTCGAGGCCCCCGGCGGCGGCGGCGCCTGTGTGGTGCCGGTGTCCATCATGCTGAGCTTCTCCATCCCGTTACTGGGCTCCTCCCTCCGTCTTCTCCTCCGTCCATCCAACCTGCACCTACGACTGACGGACAGCACACACACAACGTATTGATCACCTGATCCGCCGGAGTCCACTGAATCTGGAAGTCTAGGTCGCTGAACTCCAATAAAACTTACGTCGAACAAATGCAGATGAAGGCAACGAGGAGGATGAGGAAGACCAGTCCCGCTATGACGCAGGCGATTATAATGTCTCGTTTGTCTCCTATCCGCCAGTCCAGGTCCAGGTATTCACACCTGGCCCCCACAAACCCGTGGTGACACCTGCAACGGGGGAGGAAGACGCCGTCACGACTTACATCCAGATTTACATTCGACTCCTCTGCTTTTCAGTTCCTTCTCCTCTTTCGTCCTTCTTGCACCTTCATCCCCTGAGCCGTTAGCGCCGTTAGCGCCGTTAGCGCCGTCTTGACCTACTGGACGACTCACCTGCAGGACGGCGCCTCCTGTTCTTTGACGTAACGGCAGTCGCCGTGGACGCAGTAGTTGGTCAGCTCCTCGGGACATTTGGAGAAGTGTCCGCCCCATTGCTCCGTATCGGTCGGGTCTGGTGGACAAACGAAACAACGGCATTGAAAATCCTGAGTGTACAAAAGTTTAAATTTGACCTTGACCTAGTTTTCTCAAGGTCATCATCTCATTTTTATCCCCTTTGCTGCCTGAGTCACATGCCGGTTGTGAAGATATTTGGTGGATTAAAGGAAGAACACAGGAACACTGACAGTTACAATACATCAGCGCTTTGACGTAGGATATATCCGACGACTCACGCCGCGTTCAAAGGAACGATACGCTGCTAGTTAGCTTAGCGCCCCGGCTGTGCCGGTAACAAAATCCTCCCCGCCAGCGCTTTGCTAATTCCTGCTGGTTCCATGTCTGACGCTTCATGGATTCTCAGCGGAGGATGAAGGTTAGAACCCGTTGCAGGAGTCTGAGTCACATTCTGTCCTTTTGCCCCGTTGACTCGACGTTCCACCGCCGGTCGTGACCTCCCCTATAAATAGACCGTTTGTAACGTGAGCGGCTGAGCCGTGGTGAGTCAGCCGCTCACGCTACAGTCGTGCCAGGAAGCGTTGAACGTCTAGTTAGCGATTACCGTCCTCAGAGTGGGACGGAGACAACGGCGCGACTGTCCCCCGTCGTCCTCCCAACGTGGACGCTCCCCAACAGCTGCCCGCCGCTCGGCGGGCCCAACTCATGACCCACGGCGACACGCGGCGATCTCTGGATCACGTGCTGCCGCTATCTTTACCACCGACGCACCTCTGAACTCGTAAAAGAATACGACGGTTCAGGTGACATCAGCGACACCTGAAACACGAGGTCCGACTTCCAGCCGCCGTCGTGGTTCAGAGGACGATCATCCGCTCCCGAGATCAGATGAGAACCCATGAGAGGATCAAGAATTATGGGAAATCTACTTTTTTTGTACTGATTTTGATGTCATGAGTCATTTCCCAGGATGGAGGATTGATTTGACGTGGGGCAGCAGCATCATAGTGATGTCACAACAAGCTGTACTATGTCCTGGGCGTGGCCAGAGTTGACTTCCTGAACCCGCCTCTCACCTCTCGCCCACATCTACCTGTGCAATTGTCTCCGTTGCCATGGTGATGACAATGGGACACAGTCCGATTGGCAGGTTCGTCTGTGGAATTCCCTTCCGCCACGGAGTATTTGCATAAGGCCAGAGCTGCAGCCGGGAACACAAATAAAAAGAAGACAATCACACAATTGAATGTGAACACACACACACACACACACACACACACAAGAATGAGGCCGAAACGTGTGCGGCCGCATTCCACACACAGAATCGTTTGATCACTTTTTGGAGAGTCATGAATCCATTCTGTCTCACAGGAGCAATTTCTCCTGGCAACGCCCACTCCAGTTTCACACACACACACACACACACACACACACACACACACACACACACACACACACACACACACTGCTCTTGGCAAAACCTCTAATAGTTGCTCTCTTGTGAAGCAGCTTGAGGTCGGTGTTTCATGTTTATTCCACATATGGAAGCCCGTTTGGACACTTTTAATGACGTATGGATTCCTGATGACGTCGCTGACCAACAGTACGCATGCTCAGCATTTAAAGTCTATCAATAGAGACGATGTCCACACCGGTCCAGGGGTCTTACCTGTCAGCAGGCCTACATAGAGTCGGCACACCTGGGCCATCTCCTCGTTTGGGAATAGTCCAGAGTCATCGACAGACAGGAGTCAAACTGGGTCAGCCGTGTGTGTGTGTGTGTGTGTGTGTGTGGGTGTGTGTGTGTGTGTGTGTGTGTGTGTGTGTGTGTGTGTGTGTGTGTGTGCCAGCTGTGTGAGTCCTCCAGCGCCGTGTCGACGTGTGGTCCTTCATGGATGGCGATTCTGATCCTAGTCGGCGTGGAGCTGAACCATCCAGAGCACCTCCCAGGACCGACTGCACTGCTGTGTGTGTGTGTGTGTGTGTGTGTGTGTGTGTGTGTGTGTGTGTGTGTGTGTGTGTGTGTGTGTGTGTGTGTGTGTGTGTGTGTGTGTGTGTGTGTGTGTGTGTGTGTGTGTGTGTGAGAATAGCTGAGGGGGGTGGCACTGAAACCAAAGTCTGCTCCCCGCCCACGCCTTTAAAAGGAGACTCCATTCAAGCTGTTCAGGTTACTTCCTAAACTCAGACTTCAGTTGTGAGAGGGAAACGACGCTGGAGGCGACTCCACATCAGAGCCCTACGTCCGATCGTGTGTGTGTGTGTGTGTGTGTGTGTGTGTGTGTGTGTGTGTGTGTGTGTGTGTGTGTGTGTGTGTGTGTGTGTGTGTGTGTTAGTGCACCTGTGTTTGTGTGTGTAACTATTACATGCAGTAAAACTGTTACACACTCTGGTTGACATAAAAACCTCTGTTGAAACGGACAAATTATACTATCATTAATTATGATTAAAAAAATATTATTATTATTATTATAATACTGTATCACAAATATTTTGAACACAGAATGTCTGTTTTTTTAAGTAACTTATTCCTAACTGAAGCCTTTTATATTTTATTTTTATTTTTAATTATATTTACAACCAGCAGGGGGCGTGAGTTGACATCAGCTATTTCCAACATGTCCTGAGACACCTAATATTCTAGTCTATGATCATTTTATGTATTTATTAGGTTAAATTTCTGTTATATTTTAGTATTGGAAGTCACTGGAACAGAGTTTGTTTGGAAAGCAGGTATTAAAAAGGTTAAATCTTCTGAGAACAAAACTCGATTCCTGGCTTCCCTCATGTTTTTGATATTCTGCGTAATTCAGCTCAGATTCTCGAAACGCCTCCCGTGGCGATGAAGAGCGGCTCCCTGCTGGGACTCTTTGCTGTTGGGAACAGGATGAACAGATTTCCTCTCTCTGTCTGTTCCCCAAACAGAATGAGCACCAGGAAGCTCTGATGTGGTCGGATTCCGAGGCGTGATATAGTGCGGGCTGTAAACATCCGCTGTGTGCGATCGGACTCCAGCGATGTGTGAAGATCAGCTTTTAAAAGATGACTAGAATGAAATGGTTCATATTTAGAGCTTTAATGTGTAAAAAAACAAACTGTACAGTCATGAACACATGAAATTCCGATCTCCAAACTGATTTTAAAGCAGGATTCTTGTGCGAGTGCGGCGCCGGAGTCGTGTCCATCTCTTTTCTCTGCAGAAACGTCACATTTGGATATTCCTCGTGGCCGTGCTCCGTCGTTGACCTCTGACCTCTACAGCAGGGCGCAGGAGCGTGGTTCTCTGAAGGGGTTGCTGCCCGTCGGGACCCCGACCAGCAGGGCGTCTCTGCCTGCGTTCTGCAGACAGTACTGCTGCAGCTCTGCAGCCGCCTGCGACACCTGAAAGCATCACGGAGATGAACGCCTCCCACATCCAAGCATGCACCACCAATCAGGACGTGTTTGGAGATAGAGGTCAACAAATCTGAGCTAAAATGATTTCAAAGGTCAAAAGTCGAGAGCCCAGTTCCAGTTTAACCTGCATGTTGAGTAGAGGAACGAGTACCTTGATTCTCTCCACGCTGGCCTCCAGCTTCAGCTGCTCCACCAGTCGCTGCATGTTGGATAAACTGGAGTTGGACGTCATGTTGGTGGAACTGGTTTGGAAAAGAGGGAAGTTTCCTTTTCTGAAGTCCCGTCTGTGTTTCAGCAGCAGACTTCACCAGTGAGCGGCGGTGGAAGGAAACGAGGCTGGGCTTCCTTCCAAACCGCCTCCGACCCCGCCCTGAAGGAACGAGGAGACGCTGGAGTGACTGGACCTGATCAACGGGCTGTTCTGTCTGACGTCCCGGTCACGATTAAATGCGTCATGAGACTCAATGAGTCGTTTACAATAAATAAAAAGACTCTTTCTGTACTTGATTCAAACCTCAAGGAGGAAGGAGCAGCAGTAAAAGAGTAAAAGAAGATCAGAGGAGAAGCTAAAACACCAGCAGTGAGATTCTATAAGTTTGGTTAATGGAAAACAAACAGATGGAGTTTATGTACCATCATATTTTGAGAACTGGTAAATTTTATATACCTATATATGAAATATATAGGTATATTAAAATATAAACTATATATATAGTTTTGTGGTGCGGTTTAATTTGATGTGGTTGTAAATTGTGTTTTTTTTTCTGGATTATGTTTGATACCTATTAAACTCTGGAAGGTTTTTAATAAATCATTTTTAATAATTTGATATATAAAAAATAAAAATGACAAATTAATTAATGTAGTCACAGAGCTTCAAAAATACGAGTAAACTGCCAGAAATTAAATCAATGTTTTATTATCTATATATTTAATTTTTAAAACCTATTTTTGCGTTGCTTTTTTTCTTCAATGATTAATGAAAGATTAAAAGGTCGTAGAAAACAATAAAGAACTACAAAAACTTCTCTGACAGGCACTGCGCATGCGCTACTGTAGCTGCCTGAAAGTAGCGGAAAACGTCGTGCTGGGGGTCCTCTTGAACGAGCGGCCCTTGAACGCAGCACCTACGCCCCGCCCCCCCACCAGCAGCTGAAAGCCTCATTGGTCCGCTGGCGATTAACGGGATTGGCTGCGACCGTAAGGAGCTTTGAGGGGGGTCGTTACCGGAGAACCCGGGACGGGGGGGGCGGACGCCGAAACAAGGAAATGTGAGCCGGAAACCGACAGCCGCCCGCAGCGAGCCGCTCGATCCGGTGCAGCCGACATGGTGGAGGTGTTCACCGGGAGGACGCTGCTCAACAAGGACGGGGAGCTGGTGGACCCGGAGGAGGCGCTGCGGAACAAGGTGGTGGGGATCTACTTCTCCGCGGGGTGGTGTCCGCCGTGCCGCGACTTCACGCCCGTCCTGTGTGACTTCTACTCGGAGCTGGTGGAGGAGGGCGACCCGCCCGCGCAGTTCGAGGTCGTGTTCGTGTCCTCGGACAAGTCCCCGGACGACATGGTGGACTACTACCACGACCTGCACGGGGACTGGCTGGCGCTGCCCTGGACCGACGACTACCGGCAGTGAGTTACCGGCGTCACCGGGAGGTTCCTGCCGCTCCTCCGGCTCCTCCAGGAGGCTTGGGGCTTAGTCGGGTCACCCTCACCCGGATTAGACGCGACTGATTACCTGATGTAGTTTAAAATTACGTAGTCACGTCACGTGGTCAGACAGGAGGATTTGATGACGTCACTTTCTCATTTGGAGATACAGTGATGTATATTATTTTTATTAAATGGTTCCGATATCATTAAATGTTTTATTTCTGGGTAAAATGTGATTTTTTTTTCTCTTTAAATGCAGTAAATTACATTCAAATAACAGGAAGTGAACGGAAGTTCCTGTTGTTATTCAGTGACCAATCAGAAGACAGGGAGCTTTTAGAGGCGGGGCTTAACGACAGCTCCTTACAGTACAGTTTGAGGTGTTTAATTACTTTAGACTGGTTAATACTTGACAGATTTTGAAAGTTGGTAAATTATTTACACATTTTATTACAATTATTGACAACAATAGACAAAAAGAGTCAATGTTTTATTAAACATATGGATTATTAAGCTGTTAGTAAACTAATGTAAAAGATGAAACTCTTAAATCCTGCTGCCTGAGGGTTGTGTTGTGTGTTAGAACATGTTTTCTGTCCTCTGGTGAATGTTATTTACAGTTTTTGATGAGCTCCTCTTCCTCTTCCTCTCAGCGTGTTGAAGGAACGCTACAAGATCACCGCCGTGCCCAAGCTGGTGATCGTGAAGGAGAACGGCGACGTGATCACCGACAAGGGCCGCAAACAGATCCGGGACCGGGGGCTGGCCTGCTTCAGGTCCTGGCTGGACGCCGCCGAGATCTTTCAAAACTTTAAGGGTTAAGAATCAACAACGACAACATTATTCTTTGGAGAGCAAACAAACACAAAAACACTCCAAAGACAGCAGGGAGCGAACAAATTCTGTCTTGTTACCAGGTGGCGGTTCTGATCTAGACGCCTCTGTTTCATCAGAAGCGTTAAAAATACAATCTGGAAAGAAAAATGTAAATTTTGGACAAATCGCTCCAAAACATTGCTTTTAATGAAACGAGGGCTGAGCTGCTGACTTAACCGAACACGCTATGCATAAAGACAAACTCAGGCTTCAGGTCACGTGTTTATTCTATCACTGCTAGATTTACTGGGTGAGATTTACTAGTTAGTGCACTAACCAGCTAAACCAGTGGTGTCATCTTTCCAGCAGGATTTTCTATCTGACTTGTAGACGCTGTCTTTCTATTTTTATATTTAATTTTTTTACGGGCTGTAGAGATGGTTACCATTAAACTCCTGTAGAAACGCGACCTGGTTGTCATCCTTGTGTGTTTTTATCTCGGGGGTGTCGTGACAACAGCGCGTCAGGCCCCCCGCGGTCTCGTTAACGTTCAGGCGTCCCTCAGGGCCTCGTTTCCGACACGCCGTTTCTCTGGAGCACGCCGACGACGCTGTCGTGGTTTCTGTGCAGGAAACATCCAAGCAGGCGTGATGACGTTTCACCCTCTCTGCCCAGAACACGCCGTCGGCCCCCAGTGGCGTCTGTCAGGCCCCGGGGGGGGGGGGGCATTAATGTCGCCGCTCATCTAATAGCAGAACTGTGCTCACAGATTAAATGAAGCATCTGCTTAAAGATGCTGAACAGAAGCAGGACGGAGGTGAGAAAAGGAGAAGACGTCATGAGACGTTGTGACGTCACACAAACAGAATTTAGGTTGAATCTTCTGGTGCATTGTTGTGTTGTAGTTCCAGTGTCGGCCGCGTGAGGGCAGTGCCGAGACATAAATGAAGACTGGAGCCTTCAACCCAACCGGATCGATTATCCGAACTGGTGCTGATCAGTTTGTGATCTATAAACCAATAAATTGTTGCAGCTTCTATGATACATTTATTTTTTTACTTCTGATATTTTTGCGCGTTTCCTCACGTGGAAGTTTGACGTCAGAACTTTTATTATAACTTGTTTACATCATATTTTCACTTCGGCCATTATTTACATGTTTGTGTAAATTGTCCGGAAAAGTACTTTATATTTTAGAGTATAGTCACGTGTTTTAGAATTAAATTACTGCAAATAAAGGTGCAGTTCTTTTATTTTGTGAGTTTACAACATGAAACTATGAAGTAAATTTCCGTATTTTATACAGAATATTCAGATCTGAGGTCACAGGCGTCGCCGGGTCTGTCGGATCTGAGCCTGATTCGGAACCGGGTCTGAGGAGAGCTCCTCAGGATGCTTCCCCCCTCCCGTGAATGGAGCCATTGGGGCTCCTGTTTGGCCCCCGGCTGAAAGGCTCCAGTGTTTCCTGCGTCTTCCATCAACCAACAAGGCCGTCTTTATGTGAGGGAGGGAGGGGAGCTGCCCGGAGCGGGGCAGACCCCGGACCAGTGCGCCAACGTCAAGTCCCGCCTGTCAGCGGAGACCACTTCCGCTCTGGACCTTCAAAATAAAACCGACGTCAGTTAAAAGAAATGTCACAACAGAGCTGGTGAGGACAGAAACCAGATCCGTTCCGTGAAAGAATTACTTCATGAGGTCCAGTTAAAGCTGTCAAACTGAATGTAAAGCAGCTGAACAGGATGGCTGCTGGGCAGGAATTGTAAGATTTCACCTCAGGTAAGAAAAGGATTCTTCAGCTGGAAGTCGATGAGATGTTTGACACAACTTCATTTTGCTTTCAAATGGGTTTTTTTAAGCCCTTAGATTCTGTTGGACTCTAGAGGTTTGTTTACAGAAGAAGGGAGGGTTTTGTTTTTGTTTTTTTGGTAGAAAATCTCAAAAACATCTGAGTTCCAAACTCATATTTGGGAAACGCCACATTACACAACGCTTGTGACACATCCTCCTGTGCTTTTTACAGCTGAGAACAGAAAGTTACTGCAAGTAAAACTGTCTTACACGCAAAAGAAAACAACATCAAAATGAATAAAGTAATTAAACAATTAGTTTAATGATAAAATAATTAATTTAACAAGTTAAACCGGTCACTAAAAGTCTCGCAAAGTCTTGTTTTATACAGAATTTTGGAATACTGACGCGAAAAAAAGGAAGAAAGAAAAAGAAAGATAGAAATCAGTGAAACATGAAACACCTGGGACCATCCTCCTCCCTTTCTTTCTTTTATTTGTGTAATAAAATCCCGTAAAGCTCACTGATCACGTGACAGGACGTTAATCGACTCATTACAGTTAATCACATTATTTGTGTTATTGAACAGCATCAATCAATCGGATTTATCCACCACTGTTTAGCTGTTCAGCGCCGGGTGCTTTTATTTTGAAGGGACCCCCTCTTCTTCCGGCTCTTTGCCGGTTCTCCTCGGTACAAACGCTCACACCCGCTCCGGCTCTCCGTAAGTGCTCGGCGGCGGACCGACGGAAGGCTGCAGCACCGGGACCGGACGACCGAACCGGGACTCTGGACTTACCGGAACGAGGACGAGCGGTGAGTTCCGCCGGTCGATTCCAGGTATGTCGCGTTATGTCGCGACATCAGTCATCACACCTGAAGTTTGTGTTCATAAAACGATATCAGAGACTTTTAGTGACCCGTTCTGAATTTTAACGGCCCCGAACTTTAAGAACCGTCTTGTTAAATTAATTATTTTATTGTTAAATTAATTATTTTATTGTTAAATTAATTATTTTATTGTTAAATTATTTTTATTCGTTTTCTATGTGAAGACGTTATTATAATTATTATTATTATTATTAATATAAGATAAAATAAGATAATACTTTATTGTCACACAGAGGGGAAATTTGTGATTTTATTATTATTATTGTTATTATTATTATTATTATTATTATTATTATTATGTCATGTGTTCGGCTTCTTCAAACAAAAACGGACCCATTACATTCGGTGACCCGGTGGGAGGGGTTGGGTCACAGTGTGTGTGTGTGTGTGTGTGTGTGTGTGTGTGTGTGTGTGTGTGTACCTCAGACTCGAAATAAACGCACACACCTGTGGTTCCTTCCGCTTGTGCAACGGAAGGAACCACAGGTGTGTGCGTGTGTGTGTGTGTGTGTGTGGGGGGTGCAGGAGGTCACGTGATCAGTTCGGTTCGTTTGTCAGGGTGGATTTGCGTGAAATGTCCCCCAAACAGGGACCCGGGCCACGTCCCAGAGCTGCTTTAATTCCGGTTCTGACCCAGTTCCGGATTGGGGTGCTGAGGGCGCCGCCCACGTGGTTGTGGGTCATTGATTGGTCGCCTTGCAGCGGTTGCTGTCGTGGTATCGGCTGATGGGAGATCAATCCCGTTTGGTTTTTAATCTGCGTCCTAAAAATCGATGCTGGTCGCCCGCTGTCGGGTCGGGACACGAGTCGTACTCACGTGTCTCTGGACGCACGCCACACGTGACGACCGAAAACACCAGAACCTCTTTCAGAACCCCGCCTCCCTCATTTACATAAACCCGAATTCATATTTCCACATCGGCCCTGCGATGTGCTGGCGCGTCATCCGGGGTGTACCCCGCCTCTGGACCGTAGCGGAGCGGCTGGAGACGAGACGACGAGTCCGGTCTGAAACGGAGTCGTGACGTCACCACCGGTGAGTAAATCCACCTGGTGTCGACCAATCAGACGAGCCCCTGCTGGGCAGGTTTTAAACAGTCACAATTACACATCCCATAATAAACACACCACAAAACCGTCTGAGTCACCCTGGCTTCGTTTTTCCTGCCTCCGCTTCGGCCCGTTGTCCCCGGGGGTCCCGTTAGAGTTTCATCTGATAGGACCTCGCCTACGGGGGGGGGGGGGGGGGGAGGAGGAGGAGGAGGAGGAGGAGGAGGAGGAGGAGGCCCCTCCAGATGGCCTGTCGACAGGAAGGTTCTGGAGAAACGGGCCCCTAATGAATGGGAGGGAGAATCACCTGAGGGCCCGAGACATCAAAGGAGCCCCTCTCTCCTCCTCTTCCTCTCCTCCTTCGTCTCCTCCTCACACCTCCTGTCTGAACGGAGATCCTCCAGTCGTCTCTGGGAGGAGATCTGCTGATCCCTCCATCTTCTGGACCTCTCCTTCCTCTATTCCTCCTCCTCCTCCTCCTCTTCATCCTCTTCATCCTCCTCCTCCTCTTCCTCCTCCTCCTCCTCCTCTTCATCCTCCTCCTCCTCCTCCTCCTCCTCCCGTTGACATTCCTCGCGTCAGCAGCCGGTCTCTGGGGGGCAGGTTCAGACAGAGCTGTAGTAGAAGAAGCCTTGACATGTTACACCAAACACGCTAACATCCGTGACCCGTGACGACGGACGGCCCGCCGGAGGCGAGGGGGTGGGGGAGGTGGGGGAGGTGGAGGCGGAGCCTGTGCGGTTCTGGTATGGAGTCGTGTGTGGCGATGGGAGCTGATTGATCTGCTGTTCATCAATGTGTTTATCCCTGAAAACCTGACACCAGCAGAGGGGGGGTGAGGGGTGGGGTTTTGGGGTTGGAGGGTGGGGGTATTGGGGTATTGGGGTATCGGGGTCACGTCCCAAGAGCCTCAGACGGGTAGCAGATTGTTGCCTCGGTGGGATTTCTGCTCCGCTGGTGCGACCGTCACCACCTGACCTTTAGATCACACCCCCGCGACCCCTCCTGACCCCGCCTTTTCCTCTGCCCCCGACACCGGGCGGGGTCGTTAGGGCGTGGCTCACCCAGAACCCGTCCGGCAGACGGGTTTGTCAGACCTCTGTGGTAAAAGCAGGACAGAGGTCATGTTCATCAGTCTAGAAACTGCTCCGCCCCTTGGGCCAAGGGGCAGGGCAAAAGTGTGGGGTAAAAGGGCGGGGCAAAAGGGCAGGGCAGGTCTCCTTGTAGAAGATTTTTATGTGCGTGCCAGATTGTTTGAGCTTTTGTGGCTCAAACAATCAATTAGTTTTATAGATGCTTTATGAACCAGTGGTTCATAAAGCATGGCGCTGACTCATCAGTAGGTGATCAGGTGATCATGTGATCAGGTGAGCTCGTCCAGGTAGATGCTTTGTGAAATTCCTTTGTGGTCATTAACCATCACAAAGAACAACGGGGGGCGTTGCCTCGGTGTTCTGACGTCCCACAGTGCCGTTTGTAATTGTCAGCGTTCGTGTGTTCGCACGTTACCCAGCAAAAGGGATAAAAAGGAGAGGATGACCTTGACCTTGAGAAAACTAGGTTAAGGTCAAAGTTCAACTTTTTTACATTTTTTTCGCACGTATCTCAGGAACTGTATAAGATAGAAAGACGGAACAACAGACGTTATATTCAGAGAGGCAAATGAGATCACAACCTTGACCTTGAAAAACTAGGTCAAGGTCACATTTTCACTTTTATACCTTTTTAGGTGCACATCTCTGAACCCTAAAAAGCAACATATTCAGGAAGCCAGAGGCACAAAAATGTGATGATGACCTTCACCTTTGAAAAACTAGGTCAAGGTCATACTGGACTGTACAATATAGAATTCATTGCTGCGACCATTATGGAAGTAGGTCAGGATAAAATGTTGAGTTGAGGTGTGTCGCGGGATGTTGCAGTCTCTGATTGCCTTGTTGTTTTTTTATAACCACCACACACACACACACACACACACACACACACACACACTCCACGTTCTACACAGAACAGGACAGAATCCAGCGGGCCGGCCTTGAACGATCCGTGTGTGAGCAAACGCTCTGCATACCGCTGCAGCTCCCGCTCCTCCTCCTCCCTTATTTTCAGTCAGATAAACGCGGCGCTTTCCAGTCGTTGTCAAAAGGACAATATTTTTGCTGCAAATGGAACAAATGCAGCCAAAACACACGCACACACACACACACACACACACACACACACACACACACAACACCTCGTGGGCAGGAAGCAGCAGCAGGAGGGAGGAAGTGATTTGCGAGGCTGGACCAGATGCTGCAGCGTCCCGTTTAGGAAACCCAAACCGGTCCGTCTCTTCCGTGTGACGGCCTGATGAATTATTCCGTCTCCCGCTCTCGTCCACGCGTCCGCCTCTATTTCTAGCAGAGAGGAAGAAATATGTGACAAGGAAGGAAAACGGATTTTCCAGTTTTCTCGTGGAGGAATCAACTTCCATAAACAGGCGTGGCAACGCGGTCTCACTGATGTCGTATCCATCCGCCAACACGTGGTAAAGAACGAGATCCGGTCTCACTGATGTATCCATCCGCCAACACGTGGTAAAGAACGAGATCCGGTCTCATTGATGTATCCATCCGCCAACACGTGGTAAAGAACGAGATCTGGTCTCACTGATGTCGTATCCATCCGCCAACACGTGGTAAAGAACGAGATCCGGTCTCACTGATGTCGTATCCATCCACCAACATGTGGTAAAGAACGAGATCCGGTCTCACTGATGTCGTATCCATCCGCAAACACGTGGTAAAGAACAAGATCCAGTCTCACTGATGTCGTATCCAGCCGCCAACACGTGGTAAAGAACAAGATCCGGTCTCACTGATGTGTCCATCCGCCAACACGTGGTAAAGAACGAGATCCAGTCTCACTGATGTCGTATCCATTCGCCAACATGCGGCAAAGAACGAGATACAGTCTCACTGATTTATCCATCCGCCAACACGCGGTAAAGAACGAGATTCAGTCTCACTGATGTCGTATCCATCCACCAACACCTGGTAAAGAACGAGATACGGTCTCACTGATGTATCCATCCACCAACACCTGGTAAAGAACGAGATACGGGCTCACTGATGTATCCATCCACAAACACGTGGTAAAGAACGAGATCCGTATTTACGATATATACGAGCTCATATTTCTGATTTTGCTCTCGATCCTCGTGGATGACGTTGGCGTCCTCCATGTTGTAAATGCTGACGTGTCAAACAGTGAGTCCTACTTTCAGAGGAGTTCTGGTCGAAGCCCATAAACCTTTTCCACATTTCAGCGCTGTTCTCTCCAGCTGAAGCTCAGACGAACACCAGTCAGCTCCTGGTAGCTGGATTACGTTCTCTGGCAGTAAAATAGGTTTTTAAACAGGAAGTTATGAAACCAAGAGCAGTCATCTGGAGCAGTGAGGTCATTCCTTAAAGTTTCCACGGCGGTGATGGGACGGACGCAGAACGGGAGCCGAGCCGTCGGTAGAACCGGACTGGCTGGATGAGGACTTTCCTGACCAGGCCTCCTCCAGAGCTACTCGTCTCCTTCTCCTCAAACGCTCCGGCGGAGGTGCTGCTGGATGGACGCCCCGTCTCTCCTGATTCGGAGCACAGTCCAGTATTCACTCCCAGCATATAATAATCCTTTCATAAGGCCGGGCTTCAGCCGGACCCGTCAAAGAGCTGATTGTGTGTGGAGCGGAGAGGAACGGCGACCGACACACAGGAACACGTCCAGATATGGACCCACCAGAGTTCTTCTCATTGTGCGTTCGGGTTTATTGGCTGGACGGACTAATTAACACATGTTTGCAATAACCAAATTAAACCGGCCGTTTAAAGAGCACTTTTTTTTCCCACATTCAACACAAAAAGCTGCTTTCAAGGAGTTATTCCTGCCTCCGAATGGGAACGCTCCCCCGACCTCCACCGACCGACTCCAGCACACAGTCGTTTTCTGTTCGGGATGGAATTCCTGAAAAGCCATCCAGATCAGCCGCACGAGGTTTTGGGATGGATGGGACTGTAACGTCTCTGTGGGTCCTCGGGAACGCCGCCCGAAGCCGGCGTCTGGATCCGCATCCCCGTTTACAGCCCAAAGTATTTATGAGACGATACCGTTTATGATTTTTAAGAGAACGTGACGGCGCAGGTGGAGTCATGGCGTCTGCCGGCGTGTCATCGCGTCTCCGTTTGTTCACGACCAAGTTATGATCGTTAAAGTCCTGTGACTCCTCATCTAAAACGTATACGGGCAAACTACGGCCCCTGGGCCACATGTGGCCCATTAGGCTTTGTCACGCGGCCCGCCCAACCTGTTTCAGTACGAGTTTACCTTGACTTAAGTTGGTCTGGGTTAGTTTTCAAAAATAAAAGTTGATGTTTGTTTTCCTCAACTTTACATTTGTCTGCCTTAAATATTAGCGTCAGAAAATCACTATTAAACCGTTAAAAACACATGATATCATGTTACTGTACAATAAACCAGAATAAAATATTTAACATCATATTATTAGCCCGTAACAACCCCCGTGACCCACAATGAGGAGAAGAGTTTGATGAAGACCAGATGGAGACGTTTTTTTCTGGACTATATGAAAAATATAATTTAATCGTCAGCTTCAAAAAGATTCATATTAACCAAATATTATTAAAATATATTCATTAATAAAGTTCAGTACAGAGCTGGGAATGGTGATCTAGTTTAGTCTGGAGACCAGTTCGTTCAACTGACGTCTCCTGGAGCTGATTGACCAGGTGACATGAACACAAAACTCTGTTTCTGTTTCCTGTCAGGAGATCAACGAGAAGGTCAACAAACCTATCGCCCTACTTTGACCCCTGAATCTCCCTACAACGCCCTGCATCGCCCTACATCACCCTATATTGACTCCGGCATCATCCTAAATCGCCCTACATTGAGCCCTACATCGACCCCTACATCGCGAGGACCTCATGGAGTGACTCAGAGGGGCGGAGCTGATGGGAACAGACGAGCGATGGGTGACGTCCCCCGATAGCGATGTCCTCCAGCTGACCCGGAGCTAACTGGGCGACCAGACCGCGTTCTCCAAGCGTTTGAGGCTCACATGTTCCCTTAGCCGACAGCAGAACCGGTATCTCCGGCGGAGGGGGAGGAGCCATGACCTAACTCGTTCCCGATGACCTCATCCTGATAAGCGGGCCACCTCGCCCCCCCCCCCGGGTGATGGAACAGAACCACAGATGGACTCTTACGGTCGTGGGCTCAGCAAGCAGCTTGTGTGATCGTGGTGTGTGTGTGCGCTCTGGGGGTCTGCCATGTTGAGACGGGGGCTCCTCTTCTGGGTGTCCCGGGTCGGGGGTCTGCTGGTGCTCCTCTGCTCCTCCCTGTCGCTCCTCTACCTGATGACCTGCAACCCGCCGCGCTCCGACGACCACCCGCTGAGTCACTTCATGCCCAGCATGGGGGGCCTGAGCCCGGTTAAGGCGGCCGGAGCCGCCGGGACCGGAGGGGCCCCTCAGAGCGGGGGGCCTCCTGGGGGTCAGTCCTACCAGATGCTCCTCCAGGAGCGCGAGGAGCAGCACCAGCTCTACATCTCCCAGCTGAAGAAGGAGATCGCCCAGCTGAAGGAGGACCTGCAGGAGCGCAGCCAGCAGCTGAAGGGGGTCCAGGAGAGCCTCAAGAGAGGAACCGGGCCCCCGTTGGAGCCTGGACCCCTGGGCGGGGGACCCAATAGTCAGCAGGAGGACCTCCAGAACTTCCTGGAGAGCCAGCTGTCGAGGGCGGAGGTGAACGTGGGATCGCGGCTGACCAACGAGTACACGGTGATCCCGTTCCAGAGCTTCACCCAGACCAAGGTGTACCAGCTGGAGACGGGTCTGACCCGCCACCCCGTGGAGAAGCCCCTGAGGAGGGACAAGAAGGGGGAGCTGGGGGAGGTGCTGGAGGTGGCCCTGCGTCACCTCAACGCGCCTGCATCCCGGGACGGCGGCCGGAGCGCCGCCACCAGCAAAGTGTTCTCGCCGTCGGATTTCATCGAAGGTGAGGGCGCGTGACGGAATGTTTACGTGTGACCCGACACCGCCGTCGTGACCCGTACGGGTGGCACGGGGAGGGACTGTCGCAGAACCTGACCGACCTGTCAGAGACCTCCTTAGACCCAGATCAAGTTTACTGAAGCATCCACCTCAAAGATAAGATAAAAATCTGTCACCATGACGACACTGGGAAACCAAATTAGCTGCGTGTAAACACGACTTCCTGGTGTCGCGGTAGCGTGTTGACCACTTTTATGATGCTTCCAAACGCTTTGTTCAGGGATGATTGGGTTTGTTGAAGGAAGTTCAGACCTCAGGTCGACCTCGGCTGACGATGTTCGGAGTTACGTCAGCTTTAAAAAAATAAATAAAATACACAAAAAGTTTTTAAAAAATCAAGTTTCCATGGTCTGCTGGTCCCGTTAGAGGTCATCACGGCAGGAAATCCTTTTTCCATTTTAGATAAAAGCTCATATTTGTTTGGCAAAGTTTTTTATGCTGGATACCCTCCGTGCCAAAACCGTTTACTGCATTCACCCGGACTTGGGACCAGCCCACAATCATAAAGTCAAACTGTTTAAAACATATAATATCATGTTACTGTACAATAAATCTTTATAAAACATATACTATCATATTATTAGCTCGTAGCAACCCCCGTGACCCACAATGAGGAAGAAGCAGCTGAAGACGTTTTTTAATTTAATTGTTCAAAAGCTTTAAATAGATTCATATTAACCAAATATTATTAAAATACATGAATAAAGTTCAGTGTTGCTCCAGCAGACGAACCACAAACAGCTCGGCTACACAAAGTCAACCCAGCAACCGGCGAACAGGAAAGGATCGCAACAGGAAATGAAGAGGTTTAATCCAAATTGCTGAGTGTATTTAGTAAATGAAGGCTTATCGAGCGCCTCAAGGGGGTGGGGGGGTGGACAAGCCAACAGGAAGAGCTTCATTTGGAGCCGCAATCAGGCTGTAAAGCTTCGCCTGCAGGTTTATTTTTTTTACCCCAACGTGCTTTTCACTTGTTCCTCATTCTTTATTCCCCTTTTTCATTTCCTGTCCAGACAGAACAGCGCCATCTATCTGTGGTTCCTTCTCTAGACCCTCTCAGAAAATAATCACAGAAATAATCCGGTTCTGTCAGAGGACGAGAAAATGACCGTATGACCAGAATAATCCAGTGTGTGTGTTCTCTTGTGTTGTACACTGTGTGTGCAGCAGCTGCAGGTTGTATGGATAACACCTCCTTCATCCTCACTGGTGCTCTAATTCACTAGAGGAAAAGGCATGTAGGAAACAAACGGCGTCAAATAATCATGTTTGTGCAAAAAAAAAAAAAAAAGAGTTCCATTTTTAAATTGTTATTTTTATCTGATCTTTGAAGAGGAGATGGTTTAAGATATGATTGTTGACTCCTAAACAGGAGCTGCAGCCTGCAGGAGAAGACAGAACCCGGGGTGTGAAGGGTGCTTTCAGGGGCCGTCTGAATTCAGATGATACGTTCAGGGACCGTCTGCAACGCTCACGCGGTTCAGTTTGATGGATTATAAATTCAATCTACAGTAACTCGTTATTTAGTGCCACTAAATCTTAAATCTTAAGTTTTGGGGTGGAGATGAAACGACTGCTGGGTGTGGAGGTTAGCGTTAGCACAACAGGCTAGGAGTGAAACGACCGTCCTGATTGGTTCAGGTTGGAGAAATATGTAAACATCTACCTGTAACTCATTTATGCAGATTAAACCACAGAACCAAGTTTCAGTGAAGTGAGCTTCAGCTTTAGCTTCAGCTTTAGCTTCAGCTTTAGCTTCCATTTATTTCATTCATTCCTAGCTGCTATCTGAGCTGTTTCCATGCTAAGTAAGCTAAGCTAAGCTAAACTGCTGCTGTTTATTCTGTTATTAAATGATGCTGCCCCGCCCCCACCCAGGCATCACCCGAACAGAGAAGGACAAGGGGACGCTGTACGACCTGATCTTCGTCGGAGACTCCGCCCACGAGTTCCGGCGCCTGGTTCTGTTCCGCCCCTTCGGGCCGCTGATGGAGGTGAAGAGCGAGCGGCTGGACGCCGGCGCCGTCCTCATCAACGTGGTGGTGGCGCTGTCGGGGCGCTCGGACAAGTTCAAGCAGTTCATGCTCAACTTCAGGTGGGACTGGACCCCCCCCCAAATATCGTCACAACCGTTCAGATAGAAAGATGAAACAAAAAGCACGTACCTCAGGCAGCAGAGGGATGAAGATGAGATGATGACCTTGAGAAAACTAGGTCAAGGTCAAATTTCAACTTTTCTACACTTTTTTGCACATATCTCAGGAACCGGATAAGATAGAAAGACGAAACAAAAGGCGTTATATTCAGGGAGTCAAGGGGATGAAAATTAGATCACAACCTTGACCTTGAAAAACTAGGTCAAGGTTACATTTTCACTTTTATACCTTTTTAGGCACACATCTCTGAAACCTGATGAGATATAATCACAAAACAAAAAGCAACATTTTCAGGAAGCCAGAGACACAAAAATGTGTAGGTCAGGGTCAAATGTTGAATTCAGGGGGGTCACAGGATGTTGTAGTCTCTGACTACCTTGTTTGAGTTATCGATGGTTGTGATCGGCCTTCGGCTCCGGGCTGTGACCCCGTCACAGGAAACGTCCTCTCTGACGTCTCTGTGGAGCTGCTGCTGATTACAGCTGTTTTCACACAGTAAATCCTGTCTGGTAGGACATGACCGCCCCCCCACCCCCACCCCCACCCCCACCCCCCAGCAGTAGGTGATAGAAAGCCTGGCGACGAGCAAAGGAGCAGACTTACTCAAAAAGGCCCGAAGAACCGCTGAGCAAACACTTTCCCTTCGTCCGTGTGTGTGTGTGTGTGTGTGTGTGTGTGTGTGTGTGTGTGTGTGTGTGTGTGTGTGTGTGTGTGTGTGTGTGTGTGTGTGTGTGTGTTCAGCGTGTACGTGTTGTATTTGACACGTCTCCATCGATCGCCTGGCGTTCTTCTCTCTGCTTCAGAGGCTGGAGATGATGATGATGATGATGATGATGATGATTATTCCCACCATCAATCACGGTGCTGCTCGTTTCCAGTTATTGATTATCGATCAGTTCCCCGTCGGTTCTAAACGTCGCCACGCGGTGATGAAGTAACGTAGGACTCTCCTCCAGAAAACCTCCTGATCAAATCTGGAAGCGGGACGCCGGCGTTCTCCCATGTGTCACATGTGTGGTCCGTAACGCCCCGCCCTCTGTGTGTGTGTGTGTGTGTGTGTGTGTGTGTGTGTGTGTGTGTGTGTGTGTATTAATTCCTACAGGGACGTCTGCGTGCGTCAGGATGGGCGGGTCCATCTGACCGTGGTGTATTTTGGGAAGGAGCAGCTGGACGAGGTCCGCGGGACCCTGGAGAACACATCCAGGTGAGGTGGAGCGCCCACACACACACACACACACACACACACACACACACACACACACACACACACACACACACACACTCACACACACCTCTCTGCTCCACATTTGGCACCGCCCCCCTCACATGAGGACCCTTGAGATCGGATCGCCTGTGGATCCAAGCCGCAGACGATGAGGGGGGGTTGCCATGGTAACGCCCTTCCGTTCCCACGCCTGGAATCAGAGAAACCGTTAAAGATGAGAGGATTAAATCCAAGGAGGTGAACACGTTTTGACACCTTTGGACCGATTGGGGGGGGGGGTTACCCAGCATGCTTTTCACCTGGAGGTTACAAAACAAAACTAAATGGAAGCTTTGAATTTAGCATCGTTTGTTGTTTTTTTTGTGGTTCCGGCGCGATCTCAACACCTCCAGGATGAAAGGCAACCAGACGTTCACCAATAATAGTAATACTGAAATGTGTTGCCGTAGCAACGCAGTGAGTTGGGTTTTTTTTAGGGTTTTGACGTCCGTGTCCGGGTCCAGATTACACCCGGAGACCTGGACCTGTTGATGATGATGATGAAGATGTGAAACGACAGGGATGTGTGTGTGTGTGTGTGTGTGTGTGTGTGCGTGCGTGCGTGCGTGCGTGCGTGCGTGCGTGCGTGCGTGCGTGCGTGCGTGCGTGCGTGCGTGCGTGCGTGCGTGCGTGCGTGCGTGCGTGCGTGCGTGCGTGCGTGCGTGCGTGCGTGCGTGCGTGCGTGTGTGTGTGTGAACAGATGGGCTTCTGGTTGCTAATCGTTCCGTCTTTGCGGCGGCGTCAGGAATGCTAACAGGACGTGAATGTTGTTTCCTTCATGGGTTCAGAGAACACTGAATACCTTCCTGGAGAGATCACCTGAGCGTCCCCCACCCCCACCCCCACCCCACCCCCACCCCCGCGGCGGCGTTCCGACCGCATCAGGCCTTGCAGGATGGGACCTGAACGCAGCGACGGGTCCGACCTGTTGCTCTGGAGCTGCAGGTTGTTCTGGTAACGATAACGTGTTTTTAACGGATGCTTAGCATGTTAGCATGTCGACGTAGCACTGAAAACATCTCATCATGCCTGCTTTCATTTGACCTGATGATGGCGCTAGAGAGAAGAACAAAATGTGGCGGTGATGATGATGATGATGATGATGATGTCGATGACCTCTCAGAAATGAATGGTGATGGTTTTCAGCAGAAGCTACAAACAACAACAACAACAACAATAACAACAAAATAACATAACAACAACAACTAGCAGAACTAAAAACCTACCAGGCTTTTAGCTCATGTTGAATTATTTTGGGGAAGTTTGACTTGATGAATGGCTTTAATTTTAACAAATGATCACAATAATAATTTAATTTAGGTTAACTCCAGGTGTGGTGGAACCGACCAATCAGGGCGTGACGTCATCGCTGCAGCGTGGAGCGCCTCAGGTTGAGTCCGTCCTGAGGACTTATGCACCGTTTAATCCATCAGGGTCAGCTGGAGGTCGATTCACCTAAAACAGATTGTGCTTTTAGACTAAAGATCAGTAAATGGGGAACAAATCCGGGGCGTTCTGCAGGAGGTTAGTCCGGACCGACTGGACCGACTGGACCGACGCTAAAGCAGGAATGCTTTTCTGGTATCTCAGACATGTGTTTAAAAGAAATATGACTGTCATGTCACACATTCTATACCAGCATGACTCACACACACTCACACACACACACACACACTCACACTCACACACACACACACACACACACTCACACACACACCTCGCCTCGTTCTGAGCTGAACTAACAGGATGGGGCCTGTCGCCGAGGCGTCACATGACGCCTCCGCGAGGCGCCGATTCAGACGCTTACAGTAAACACGGTTCTGTTTCGGGATGCGGCCGACGCCTGGGGGGCGGAACACGGAGGGAACGCTCCCCCCATGAAGTCATGATCTCATATCTCATGTGTTCAAAGCAGCTTCCTGGGTTGTGGGTTTGAATCCCACCCCAGTACTTCACGTTTGTTGAGGGGTTTTTTTTTTTTTTTGTGGAGCTGAGCTCTTCTCAATTTTAGCTTGTTAGCTTCCTGTAGCTTAATTAGCATAGCTGAGCTAGCTTTGCTTATATCCCTTTGATGTCAATGGTCTGACAATGCGCTGAAGGGCAGATTCTTTTTTTAGCCGCGTTGGCATCGTTTTCTACACCACCTGAAAAACACCTTGATGATGCCGGTGGGCGGGGCCACCTGTGGAACGATCCGGGCACAACTCGTTCTCACATTTCCAGTCTTTCCGCTACGCTAGGCTTAAGTCTGTAGAAAAACAAGAGCAGATTTAATCCCGATCGGCTGTTTGTCTGTTTGTCCTTCAAACAGGAAGAAGACATCAAAGCTGCACTTCCTGTTTTTACTTCCTCTCCGTTCTCCTGGCGTCCTTTTGAAGGTTTGTGATGAAGGTCATCTTCATCGGCGACTGATGAGCTTCCCGCCACATTAAAGTCATCTATTAGTGTAGCTGTTAGCATGGGCGTGCTGCGTTCAGTGGTCTTTGAACGACTCCTGGTTGGTTTACGAGCATCCGTCGCCCGGGGTGACGCCAGCACGGAGGTCAGATGGCGTTTGTTTACGCATGTGTGTGTGTGTGTGTGTGTGTGTGTGTGTGTGTGTGTGTGTGTGTGTGTGTGTGTGAGAAAAGCGTGAGTCACAAGCAGCGTTGGATTGTTCTGGTGAAGCACAGCTGTTCCCATCAGCCCCAGCTGCGTCTCTTTACTCTCACCACATCCGCGGAAAAACCTCGGCCGGCGATGAAGGAGGGGTTTGTTGTCTCGCGTAATTCATCTTCTGGCCCGGCGCCATCGGAGTGGAGCCGTGTGAACGTTCAGGAGGCCGCTGAGGTCATCCTGGTGTCTGCGGACGGAAAATACCGCATGATCCCACGGAGGAAAGACGCAAACCGCAGTCGTCGTCCCCCCCCCCCATTCAAACGCCGCGGCCTGAGGTTCCGTTCATGACTCTGTCGGTCGTTCTGATCTCGGTTCCGTCGGTTGGATCGACGTTTGGTTCCTCCAGCAGGAGGTCGTTGTTGGACCCCAGAGAACGATCGTGGAACGAGACCACTGACAATGAAAATGAAGAGATTAAATGAAGGTTCTGAGACGGATGACAGGAGAACCTGAGATCCAGCTTGAATCCGTCAAACAACATTTAACCGTTCAAAACAACTGAAATCATTTTTAATCCATTCCAGTCCTTTAAAAAAAGTCCCAAACCCCCTAAATTATAGCAAAAACAGCATTTTTATCAGCCAATGGACACGCAGACCTCACCTGTGTGTAATTAATTATATATAAGTTATGTAAACGATGATAAAGAATGAATAGGAACACAAAAGTCAGGAGAACACACGAGAACGAGATCCGGTCTCACTGATGTCGTATCCATCCGCCAGCTAGCGGTAGTTCCTGAAGCGGACTAGTTTTTTGTGGTCCAACTGTCTTTAATCCTTCTTTGAAACTGCTCCTTCATCCTCTCCTCCTCTTCCTCTCCAGGGAGGCTAACTTCAGGAACTACACTCTGCTGCAGCTGGACGAGGAGTTCTCCCGGGGTCGGGGTCTGGACTTTGGGGCCCGGTTCTGGAAGGGGAGCGACGTGTTGCTCTTCTTCTGCGACGTGGACATCCACTTCACCGCCGACTTCCTCAACACCTGCCGTCTCAACGCGGAGCCAGGTGAGACACGCCCCTTTTTTTGGGAGATGGCAAAGACGTTCAAGCTGAGGTCGTCATGGCAACACGCTTTCTGCTTCCCAGGTAAAAAGGTGTTCTACCCGGTGCTGTTCAGCCAGTACAACCCCACCCTGATCTACGGAGGTCCTGAACACATCCCTCCTGTGGAGCAGCAGCTGGTAACCAATCAGATCCCTCCCTGTGCTCACCTGTCACACAGGTGTCGCTAACAGGACGACGTTCATTTCTCCTCTCTCTGCAGGTCATCAAGAAGGACTTTGGCTTCTGGAGGGATTTTGGATTCGGTATGACCTGCCAGTACCAGTCGGACTTCATCAAAGTGGGTCGGTATCCTAGCAACACGCCGCAGCCCTGCCATCGCTCCTGATTATTATTTATAGGGTTATATATATAATTATAAAATACTGTATATAGATATGTTTTAAATATATAAATTTAAAAATTTAATTAATAAATATTCCAAATATATAAATGAATTTAATAAATAGATGAATAAATAAATAGATATATAGAAATAAATAGATAAATACATAAATATAATGGATGATAATGATGCGACTATCCTCTCTTCTCCAGGGGGGTTCGACCTGAACATCAAAGGCTGGGGAGGCGAAGACGTCCACCTGTACAGGAAGTACCTGCGCACCGACCTGCTGGTGGTCCGGGCGCCGACGCGAGGCCTGTTCCACCTGTGGCACGAGAAGCACTGCGCCGACGAGCTCCCCCCCGACAAGTACCGCATGTGCATGCAGTCCAAAGCCATGAACGAGGCGTCGCACGGCCAGCTGGGAAAGATGCTGTTCAAGAAGGAGATCGACGCCCACCAGAGGAAGAAGCAGCACAAACCCAAGAAGACCTGAAGCCGGAGACAGGAAGAGACTCTCTTTGACTTCCTGTTGAATCAGGATGCAACTAAACCTGCAAACACACAAAATACCTGGGCTGTTTTTTTCTGGGTTGTGATTTTATTCCAAACGTGTTTGGAGAGTTCGGCTCGTACGAATCATGACGGGGAACATCTAATCTAATGGTAAGGACTCGAGCCGTGACCTTTGACACGAAGATGCCTTTGAAAACTTTTGAATTCAGCTGCATCCAAATGGATCGAGCCGCCGCCGGAACAAACGGATCAAATGCAGCTTCAGGTGTGCTTGGAATTTCTTCTTCAGGTGCAGAAACAACTCAAAGAGTAGGTTTGACCTTTGACCCATGTGCCTTATGTCAATAAACTCCACTGTGCTGTCGGTGACGGTTGGCCCAGGTACGGTTTGATGTGTGCGCGGCCAGCGCCGCCTGGTGGACAAAACGTGAACGACAGCTCAAAAATGAAGGAACTCTTTTCTAATGTTTTTTTTTTTTTTTACATCTATACGAATATAAATTATTGATGAGTAACTGCTGTTCCTTCCTATCATTCACTTTGCTCTTTGAACCCCAATTTTAATAAATATTCTAGGTTTGTCCTGGAACGAAATATTTAGGTCATTCAACAAATATGCTGAGTTAAGGGTTGTAAATGGTGTTTGTTCATAAAATGTCGTCAAATTTGCTTATTTATGCCCAAAATATATTGAAAGATGACTTTATTTTGTATAATTTTAAAAATGCATTTTAGACTTGTTCTTGCTGGGGGTTTCTGTTGTAATTAATTCATTTGTGGGTAGATAAAGGAAAAGCATTAGAGACCAACGACGACTTATTTCAAGTCAGAAGGAAACGATCGCTCCTGTCTTTTATTTCTATTGATCAAATGTTTGACATTCTGAGTTCATCGGTGAGGAAGGTGACGTCACCTGCCGTGTGACATGTTGATGATGACTTTTGGGCTTCTCCAACTCAAACGAGCTGTGCTTTAACTGGATGACCAAAGATGTGAACAAAGGCACTTTTAGAATGATTAGTTTGAATGTCACTGTAAATTAAATGAAATAAAGCATTTGTGCTTTCTGTTTCAATTTAAAGCACTTTCATGTGAAGTATCAGACACCTCATAGTTAGTGTATTATAACACTTAAATACATAAATAATATTTTACTATGACATGAGGAACCGCAGCAGCACCGGGAACAGGTTTGTTTTTGCCCAGAGTCAAACACTGAAACCCTAATTATGGTTAAACACTTATAATTAAACCACACACACGTACAGCTGTCAGGAGTTCATTTCCAAACATGAATTAATGTGTCATAACTTAAGAATGAGGCGTTGCTGCATTTGTGACCTGAACTCAACTGAAGAGTTACTTCCTGGTTTGGCGTCAAGCTTTTAAGCAACAGTTTTAACCTTTAAATAAATAAAACTTAACATAGATAGATAGATATAGCCACTGCTCAGGCATTACATAATGAATAAATACTGGATAAACACCAGGAGAAAAAGAAACACTGACATTACAGGACATACCACAAGACATACACTAAACGATCAGACACATGCAGCATGAACATGAACAGGACAAATACTAAACTATAACTAAAATATAAACAGTAAAATATAAACGGTATAAAATTAAATTCTAATATAAACAGTATAAAATTAAAAAATTAACAGTATGAAAAAATGAACTTTTTAATTTATAACATATTTATCAATTAATAAATCCCTTCTCAGGTTATTTAACTTCCTGGAGTCGCTTCTGGTTGCCAGGCAACCCCACGCTCACGCCATGAGTCCCAGAAATCCCTGCGGCTGGCGGAAATTTACTAAAGCTACTATGAAGACGCCACGGTCTGTATTCTCAGCCGCTGATTGGCTGAATACACACACCTTATTTTTATTTTTCAAGTCGATAAAAACATCCGAATCCTGAGCTGGAACAACTTCCTGTTCCTGTTCAGGATTCTTTTTGTTTTATGTTTTTTTTTTTTTCTTTTAAAGAATCCTGAGCTGGAACAACTTCCTGTTCCGCCAGAGCGTAGCTGCGTCACGACGTCACCGTCGTATCCAGCCAATCAGAGACGGCGGTGGTGGTGGAGGCGGGTCCACCGAAGTGGGATTCGTGCATGTCGTGATTGTGGAACATTACGATGTTTTTCAGCGTCAGTTCGTATAATTCGGGTTAAACTCCCGACATGCTAGCAGCTAACTGCTCGGCTTTAACAGAACCGGATGTTTATTTTGTTCCCCGTTACCGGAGTCCCGTTACCGGCTGGGACTTTCTGGCTGCATCGCGTAAACAAATACACGATGTCGTTATGTAGTTATAATGTCGCCCTTATGTAGTGATAATATTTGCGGTGGTTTGTTTTTAATTGAAACTCTGGTCTGGTGCTCTGGGGGCGTCACGGCCGGATGTTTCTGAACCGGTCACATGACAATAAACGCTTTCAACCCTTTGAAGGGCTTTGATTCCTGGTGTTTTTGATCGATCATGTTATAGTAATCGAACACACAACAGTCACACCACAAAGGGACAGTAACAGGTTATAAGCCGTCTCACTGCTCCATCGACATAAGTAAAGACTGACGGTCCCGACCCATCAAATGTCTTCGACTCTCCAATTTCCGCCGGGACCTCAAACGCAGCACCTGACCGAGCGCCGCCATCCGCGCGCCCCAGTCGGTCGGAAGGCTCGCGCGGGGTCCCGGTCCAGCTCACCTGACAGGTGTTCGTCCGGCTCCGGCCAGAGCGACCGCTTCTTCTCCATCCCTCTCCAGGACTGGCAGGCGGAGTGAGTTCCGCGCCGCGCCGCGCCGCTCCCCTCCGCACCGCGCCGCTCCCCTCCGCGCCGCGCCGCTCCCCTCCGCACCGCGCCGCGCCGCCGCGTCAGCGGCAGCGCTGGTATTGATTCCTGTGCGGTCCGGTGGGGGGGGGGGGGTCCGCGCGTCCCGCATGAGGGCGTCGACGTTTTTGTTGTTGTTGTTGTTGTTTGTTTTTGATTGTGTTTACATGTCGTTTACCACAGATCTCTCTCCGGTACGGAAATAGCAGCGACACCCCCGGGAGGAGCATCCCCCGCCGTTCGTTACCGGACGGGACGCCCCGACAGCCGGGACTCGACTCAGACGCGGACAACAGCCAACATGTTCGACACCGGACGGATCCTCTACGTCCTCCTGGACGCCGTGTGTCTCCTCCTCGGTACGTACGTCCCGGTCCGGTCCCCGGGGCACCGGTCCCTTATTGATCCGATTAGAGATTGGATTTAATCCGTCTGTTCGGACGCGGGGCGCGGGGCGCGATAAGGGAGTGGTGGGACGGAGTCGACCCCCCGAGAGAGACGCGGTTCCTGCTTTAACCCCCAACGGCACCCGGAACCGGATCGCCGTGACGCGTCCGGACCGTTTCCCCCGGTACCGGAGGACCGTCACGGGTTCGAGTCCATGTGTTTGAATGACGTCACTTCAAATGTGTGACGGTCCGAACGTGCGTTTGATTTACGGCACCTGTCACGAACCACACACCGGGGATTTACGGTAAACAAACCGGTAAACAAACCGGTAAACAAACCGGTAAACAAACCGGTACACAAACCGGTAAACAAAGGCGCACAAACAGGAGTCACGTTTGCGTTTCATCCGTTGTACTGTTTACCTGCTCTGGTTTGTTTATTACCACCAGAGGGGATCGATCGATCAGACGTATTGATCCCTGTTGGATTCCACCGATCCAGGAACGGTATCTGTCGTCGGTTCGATCCCTAATCTATTTATAGATCGTTACCGTTCAGGATTAAAGTGGATTATCCGAACAGACCGGATTGTTTTATTTTAAGAATGTTTGTTTGTTTGTTTGTTTGTTGTTTTTTACTTTTAATCCTCGTTTTTATTCCCCGTGAAGAAACATTCCGTCATTCTGTCGACACGTTTGATCAGCGTGGGTTCAAGTTGGTGTTCTGTGTGTGTGTGTGTGTGTGTGTGTGTGTGTGTGTGTGTGTGTGTGTGTGTGTGTGTGTGTGTGTGTGTGTGTGTGTGTGTGTCGGCGGCGGACCGGATCACCGTTCGGTGACGACACCTGATCCGTTACCGGTGAATAATAGATGGGGGGGGGCTGAGTCTGGTCTTGAGTCGCGTGGGGGGGAATCGACCCCACGCGCACGCGTCTCACGTCCCGCGCGTGACGTCCCCCTCTTGATGCTGCGTTCAGGCCCAACAGGAAACCGAAGCTCTCCCACCTGTTGGACGTTTCGACTTCCTGCTGGACCTGAACGCACCAAACACATCACCAAACACACTCTCACTTCCTTTGACCTTTGACCCCTCCCTGATGTCTCTGTCCACAGCGAGTCTGCCTCTGGTGGCCTTTAACCTCTTTAAGCTCCGCCCCATTCAGAGGGGCTTTTTTTGTAGCGACGACAGCATCAAGTACCCGTTCCACCCCAGCACCATCAGCTCCAGCGTGCTCTACTCTGTAGGCCTCACCTTAAACATCACCTGCGTAAGTAGGCTCCGCCCTTCGGGGCGGGGCAGGGGGGCAACGCCCCGAACAGCCAGCTTCCTGTTTGACTCCGAGACGGGGGAAGATGTCCACGTCAAAACAATCGATAAAAGGCCGTGTCGGCCCCATAGGTCAAAGGTCGCGTCCCGACCCCTACAGGTCGATCCCTACTGGAATAAAATAGGATTTAAAATCTGTTCGGGCAGGGGGGGGGCCTGAACGCGTCGGGTCTTAAAATAGTTGGAATGTTCTTCTGGGGGGGGGGGGGCTGCTCAGCCCTCCCTCTGAAGGGAACAGCTGACGGGCGGGGGGGCGGGGTTCCACATTAACACCACTCATCCGTATTTAACTGTCGTCGCCATGCCAACACTTTAACCATCACTTTGGGCGATATGATGCCCCCCGATCATTGTGGGAGCGGGTCAAGACCCCCCCTGATAACCTGTCTTCTCTCCCTCTCCTCTCGTTGCTTCCTGCCAGCTTGCCTGCCGTTTGTCGTTCTCGACGTGCGGCGGCGGCCTTTTCGCCGAGGCTTTTTCTGTCGCGACGAATCGATCAGGTTCCCGTTTAAAGAAGACACCGTCCCCCCCCAGTGGTTGGGAGGTGTCATGATTCCCGTGGTGGTAATCACTGTAAGTGAATCATCTGTGTGTGCTTGTCTGCCCCCCCCCATCTCACCCTGCATGATCGCATGAGGCTCTGACGGTGTGTGGGGGTCTGCTAACGCTAACGCTAACGATGAGACTGACAGATGACCAGAGGCAGACTTTTATTTTGAAACTCCGCTCTGGATCCGTCTGGAGCTGCAGGACGATGGTAGAATAATCCTTGATAACGACTCTCGTGGTTGTTCTGACGTGGACATCTTCATCATCCTCATCCTCCTGATGCGATCGCTCTTCTGTCGTGTTTGTTTGTTTGTCGAGTGGAGTTATCGGCTTTTTCTGTCACCAGGACCCGGTTAACGGGGGCGTCTGGTTCTGATCTTGCAGACATCATCATGTGATTCCCTAACTGTACCCCCGTGCCCCCCCCCCCACAGATGATCGCTGGCGAGAGCCTCCTGGTTTATCTCAAGCGACTCCGCTCCAGGTCGTCCTTCGGCTGCTACGCTTCCTGTGTTTACAAAGCCGTCGGCGTCTTCCTGTTCGGCGCCGCCCTGAGCCAATCGCTGACCGACATCGCCAAGTATTCCATTGGCCGGCTCAGGCCTCACTTCCTGGATGTGTGCCAGCCTGATTGGACGCAGTTCAACTGTTCTTTGGGGGATTATATCGAGAACTACACCTGCACGGGAGAACCCTGGCGGGTGAAGGAGGGCAGGTAGGTCGTGGAACCTCGTCATGTGACGCCGCAGGAGCGTCCCAAACTTGAGTTCTTTGGTAGCGCGCTAGTAGTTAGTGTGCGGAGAGATTATCAGCTCAGAGCAGAAGGAAATCCGGTGGGTGGGGGGGTCACGGACCGGTGCCAGATTGACCAGCAGACCTCAAGGAGGTCCGAGTCAGACGGGCTTTAATTCTCCTCTCTGAAACACGTCAACAGCAAAAGTCAAGCCAAAAGGAGGTTTCTGCTTCAACTGCAGGGTAAATACCCCACCCCACCCCTCTGATCTGCCCCACCAGGGTGGGGTGCGTCCACTTCCTGTCGTCCTATCGCTGCTCTGCAGACATTCGTCTCGTGCGAAGCGACAAACGTTTGTCAGCAGCAGGGATCGGCCACTTTTGGATGAATATCCAAGTATTTCCACCCCGTCGGGGGTAGAGGGAGAAGGGCGGGGGTAGTTTTACCGTCATGTGATCCCGATGATGCTTAAATTAACCACCCCAGGGGGGGGAAGAGGCGTGATGGCGAAACACACCAGCTTCTAAAAGGTTGTTTTAGACGCTGGTGTGACGTTGAAAATGTTCCTGTTGTTCAATAAACGATGAGGTTTAATGGTCGCCCCAGCGACAGTTTATGAGTTAATCAGTCAGTAATTACTGATAGGATGACTAATAAGTAACTGAGTTGACCTTAAAGCTCCCAGAACAAGACGTTAGCTTCGCTTTGGCAGCACGCTTAACCTTTACGCTGATGACGTTAACCTGTTCAGGTGAGTCGTGTTTCCACACATAATAATAATAATGTGTGTGTCCCCCCCCCCCAGGTTGTCGTTCTACTCCGGCCACTCCTCGTTCTCCATGTACTCCATGATGTTCCTGGCAGTAAGTCCAACCATCACACGTCCACATGACAGGAAGCAGCGAGGGCGTGGTGTTCTAACGCAGGTTCACACAGCGATAAGAGTCACGGCCGTCCCTGGAGGGGTCGTAAACGCCGCTTTGTCACGTCTGGGGCTAACGCTAGGCTAGCATTCTCAAGAGTTCTTTTTACCTCCAAAAAGTATCGCATCCCTGGGATGCACTGCAACAAAAATGTGTGCATCCCAGCATAACTTTTATGCATCCCAAAAGTAACACCAGAATATACGGTAGAAGACGAATGCAAGGACTGAGTTTAGCCAATAGTACAGTATAAAAACTAAACACTTAATTTTAATGAATTTTTTTCTATTAACTCTTTTTGTCTGCGATTTCGGCCACTCTCTGACGATTGCACGCAAACGAGAACACTGCGTTCTGTCAGTAGTTCAGGCGGTAAAAGAAGGTTTAGTGTGAAGCGTGAACTGTTCTGGTAGTCGTCCTCGTCCTCTCACCAGAGCAGCACGGCGGCGCAGCGGTAACGCTGTGGCCTCACAGCCAGGAGGTCTGGGGTTCAAACCCCACTGAGGGCCTCTCTGTGAGGAGTTTGCATGTTCTCCACGTGTCTGGTGGCTCCAAAAACATGCGCATAGTTCAAGTTAGAATGATCATAGGTGTGAAGGAGGGTGTGAGGACACACCTGGGGGGTCATTGTAGTGGGAATTGGTTCTAAACCTGGTTACACAAACATTTTGGTGGTTTCCTCCACCTGTGAACCCATAAATACAAGTTCCAAACCAGATCCAGCAGCTGAAGGTTTAGCTCAGAGAGATGAGAGGAGGAACTCAGACCTGAGGTTATGGGTTCAAATCCCACCCCTCCCTTCATTTTTCTTGCCGTTTCCTGAACGACGAAGACAAATACGCCCAGAGAAAAGGTGTGAGCGTGAAGGAATCGGTAGCGTGGTGGGTTAGCCCGTAACCATTTGAGCCCCCGGTGTCACATTCAAGTCCCAACCCAGCGCTGCAGGTTCTGGATCAAAACTGTGTCTCGCAGTAACGAGGCCCGGGGGGGGCCGTGTCCCCTCCGCGTTGTCTGGAGTGTAGAAAGAGGGGGTTATGGAGCCCTGGGCCAGAACCGGCTGACCTTTTACTGCTTTCATGAACAACATTTTAATTTATTGGCCGAAAGTGATGTTGCTGCCGCCAGGCGAAGAACGTTTGGATGAGGTCAGATTTGTAGGAAATCACAGAAAAAAATGAAGAACAACCTGTGATGTGATAAACAGAAAAAACACAGCTGATATTTTACTATCATGAAGGTGAAGTAACTTCTACCAGTAGACTGAATGAATCCGGCCCACAAGTCTTAGTTAGCAGATCACTGCTTTATTCCCCTTGAGGAACCGTCAGCTGTTGTCAGTGGACCCCCCCCCCCTTACTCCACCCCCCACTGAACAGACTGTTGGTTCAGCCCTGATCAACACCAGCTGGTATAAATAGACCAGCGGCTGCAGGAGAACAGCTGACATTCACCGCGTTCCTTCATCTGAAACAAAAGGTTCAGTTTGTGTCAGGATGTGGAGCCGAACAGGAAGTCATCCAGGTCGTAAACGACTTCGTTTGAGGAAGTCAACAGTAGAACAGGACGTTCACTCCGGCTTTATGACAGTTTCCTGCCTGATTGAGTGATTGTTCTCTGGTGTGTGTGTGTGTGTGTGTGTGTAAACCCAGTTAACCGCCACACCTTAGTCCTTGTGTTGTCCCTGATGGGTGTGGTTTCTCCCAGCTCTACCTGCAGGCACGGCTGCGGGCGGAATGGGCGCGGCTGCTCAGACCCACAATCCAGTTCTTCCTGATCGCCGCCTCCGTCTACACCGGCTTGTCCCGGGTGTCCGACTACAAACACCACTGGAGCGACGTGCTGGTCGGCCTCCTGCAGGGCGCCGCCATGGCCGTCCTGGTGGTGAGTCCCGCCTGATCCCACCTCAGCGCCCCCCCCCACCCCCCACTCATGACCCTTTGTAACCCCCCCATTCTCTTGTATCTCGCAGGTCTTCTTTGTGTCCGACTTCTTCAAGCCGCAGGAGGAACCCCACAAAGACGAGAACTTAACGGACACCAACCTGCAAGAAGGCGCCACCAACGGAAACCACTTTGAGAGCTGTAACTAGGCAACCGCTCCCAGAACCCCCCAGCTCTCCATATGCACATTTCAACACCCCCCCACCCCCAGACCCCTGCATGGATTTAAACCCTGAAGCTTTTGGAAGCTGCTCCTCAGGCCTCTTGTTTTTTTTAATCTTTTTAAAGATTTTTGTTGTCAGGCATTTTGTCATCTTTGACCACTGGTCCCCCATCGGGGGCGGAGCGCGACCCCACGACCCCCCCATGACCCGGCGACTGACGGATGCAGCTGGACAGGAACCAAATAATGGTCCGTATCGTCGAATGAACCGGTGGGAAGACTTTACGGCACGCGCCCACTGAAGGGTCCGACCACTGCTAAGAAACCTGTGAATGTAGCCCCGCCCCCTTGGTGAATGTAACCCCACCCCCCCTGCTTCCTGACCTGCAGCCGGCCGGCGCCGGGATCTGATCTGGGATCAGCCGATGAGAAACGCTGATCCCAGATCAGATCCGGTTCTGCCGCCGACTCCGGGTCGCCGCCATCGGGTTCCGTCGGAGACGCCCACGTGTCGCCTTCACCGGACCGCCTGCTGCTATCCAGAGTCACATGACCTGAACACGACTTTTGTTGGGTCTGTATGCAGAAGCTAAACCATACAGACGTTTATTGCAAAAAAAAAAAGTATTTACAAATGTTTAAAACAAGAAAAGCCATTTAACGTGACTAACAGGATGTTCTGGTGCAAAATAAAACCTTTTTGTTTCGTTCAACGTTCGTCTTCTGGTTTCTGGATTAAAATCTGCGGCAGCAAAAACCGATGGGATTATAAATGTGGAATATTTGACCTGAACATATAAAAATAATCCAGTCTTTCAGACGTGAGCGTTTCCTACTGGGTCGTCTTCATAGGTAGAGACTCGCGGCGAAGACGATGTCTCTCTTGATCTTCGTTATTCCTGCAGGGACAAAAACGAAGGATGAGTTCCACGCAGAACTTTGTTCTGTTTCCTTCATTCAGACTAAAATCACATCAGAAAATGTCCGATCTGTTGACGCTGAGGCCCCGCCCCCTCCTCCGTCTGCGTCTCACCTTCGGCGAACTTGTTCTCCAGCTCCGTGTTGCCGATGGCTTTGGCGGCGGAACACATCTGTCGTAGAACCTCCTCCAGGCGGCGCATGCAGCGGATGATGCTCCCTGCAGCAGAACATCGGAGTTAATTCGCCTCTTTAGACCACGCCTACTTCCTCCAAGGGGGGGTGGAGGGGGACAGGAAGCGCTCACCTTCAAACACGTCGGTCATCTTGCAGATCTGAGCAAAGGTGGCGCCGTTGGCCCAGGCGAACACCACGTCCATCAGGTGGGGCTTGAACTGGCTCAGGTACGTCTCCTCGTCCACCTCCAGCTTGGCGTCGGCGGACACCTTGGCGATTCTCTTGGCGCATTCCTGGAAGCGCAGAAGAAGAAGAACGTGATCCGGGAACGTCGGAACGCGACCGCGTGGCCTTCACCTGACCTCACCTGCATCTGCCTCAGCGGCGCCGCCAGCTGCTCCGTCAGCTTGGGCATCTCGCTCGCCTGGAGGACGACAACAGACGGCGTCAGGGCGGGGACACGACAGGAGGGGGCGGGGCTACAGGTGAGTGTGTGCTTACGTTCTCCTGGAAGACGAAGCAGCTCAGCAGGGCGGTGGCTTGTTCCACCGTCAGGTCGTTGAACAGCCCGTTGAAGATCATCTCCGTCAGCAGGAGCTCGTCGCCGCTGGAACAGAAGGAACGGCGTTGCGTTACTTTATCCGACAGAGGGAACGGCGTTCCGTCGCTGGACGGGGGGGGGGGGGGGGGCGGCTACCTGCTGATCTCACAGGCGACACGCCCCTTCATCTCAATGACGTCGGACGGACTGGCGAACCCCAGGCGCCTCAGGACTCGCTTCCTGCACTTCAGTTTGTCCATCTGCAGGACGGTCCGGGCTTTCTTCAGGTCCCGCCGGGCCGACCGGATGTCCGCTGCGATCTGACACACACACACACACACACACACACACACACAGTCAGCTCGTATCGGATCCCCACCCCACTGACATCATCCGCCTCCTCCTCGCCCTCTCATCCACGTTGACCTTTGCCCTAAACGTTACAACACATCAGACTAAAGCAGAAGCTCCACCTCCAGGTTTATGAGGCCACGCCTCATCTTCAGTCACCTGAGAAGCGCCCCCTGCTGGTTAGCCGAGGGGAAACACGCTCATTGGAAACTTAAAGGTACGTTGCGAGTCGTCATCACGTCTGAATCAGATGGAGTGTTTCTTTTACTACTTATTAAACTGTTTTCCTGCCCTGGTGACCTCTGACCTGGTGACTTCTGACCTTTCCTCTGAATGACTCCCAGTAGTCAGCATTATCTACATCAGGGGGGTCAAAATCATTTTCACTGAGGGTCAGTTCAGCATAACAGCTGTCCTCAAAGGGCCAGATGTAACTAATAAATGTAACTAAATGTAACTCAGTGTAATGTAACTAAATGTAACTACTCCTTAATGTAACTAATAAATGTAACTAAATGTAACTCAGTGTAATGTAACTAAATGTAACTACTCCTTAATGTAACTAATAAATGTAACTAAATGTAACTCAGTGTAATGTAACTAAATGTAACTACTCCTTAATGTAACTAATAAATGTAACTAAATGTAACTCAGTGTAATGTAACTAAATGTAACTACTCCTTAGTGTTAAATAACTGAATTTCTGACTGATTCTAGTTCCAAACATTACAGTTAGACAGAAAAAACATGTTTGTTTGTTTCTCTGTTCTAACATAAATCCTTTTTTAAGTTAAAACGGTATTAATTACTGCATTGTGGGAAATGTAGTTTTTGGTCAAAGGACACTTGATGTGATTTATTTATAGACACTCTGACCTTTTATGCTCTCGCGGGCCACATAACATGATGTGGAGGCCACATTTGGCCCCCGGGCCTTGAGTTTGACACATGTGACCACATGAACTGTTTTTTGTTTTTTTTTCTACACTGAAGGTGGTGTCGTGCGTCGGGTCTCAGAGGGGTTCTCACCAGAGCCTTCTTCTCACACAGGGCGTAGGCGGCCTCCAGGCTGGGGTCGCTGTGCAGCCCGTGGGAGTACATGCGGTGCTCGAAGGCCTCCACCTTCTGGATGACCTTCTTGAGCGCCGGGTCCTTGATGCCCATGTCATCCACGGGGTCGAGCAGTGGGACGCCGTCCGGGAAGCGTTTCTGGACCTCCTGGAGACAAACAGACGACATGTCAGAACCTCCCTCTGCAGCCCCCCCGCCTCGCCGTGCCGCTGGACCCCCTACCTGGATGGACTTGAGCATGAGCTGCCGGTTGTCGAAGGGCCTCAGGTCTTTGGGGATGTAAAGGCGAACGGAGCTGATGGACGCGAGGAGGTGGAGCATCACCGGGACGACCTGGACGAAGACGAACCCGTTAGGGACGCGACCTTACGTCGGCGCCGGCGCCGCGCTTCCGTTAGCCCACCTGCATCTCTCCGGTCTCCTTGGACCGGGCGGGTTTGGCCGCCTCGGTGGCGGCGTCCTTCACGCTGTCTTTGCTGCAGTGGAGCAGAACCTCCACCACGTACAGCGGCTCCGAGTCGGCGCCGGCCTGAACACAGAACCACATCAGTACCAGCGCACACACGCACGCAAACACACACACACGCACACGCACACACCTTCACGTTAGCCTTCTTGCTGAAGTTCACCACCACGCCCCAGCCGAAGTCGGACTCCTCGCTCTGCACCTGAAGGGACGGAGATGAGAAACGACGTGAGAACCCGGAACTCCAGCCGCCGGGGCGGGAGGCGGAGCTAACATCGTGATCTTTGACCCCCCCACCTTGACGAGGCGCCCCGGCTGCAGGAAGGGGAGACAGTATTTGGGTTTATGGATGAACTCCTGGATCTCCCTGCCCAGCTTGGCCAGCTGCTGACGGATCTTGAAGTAGGTGACCACGCTCTCCTCGTTGGGGATCTCGATGGCGTTGTACTGCTCCTCGTACGTCTTGATCTCTGCACAGAGAAACCGTGTTTGGAGTCACAACTAGAACCAGGAGCTGGAGGCCTGGCGTGGACCCGGTCGGAACCCCCACTCACTCTCCACCACCCCGGGTAACGCCCGGTAGTGCTGGAACTGGTAGAAGGACTTCTCCAGCATGTACTCCGGGTTGATCTCCTCCACCCGCAGCAGGTTGAGCACCATGTTGTAGGTCAGGTGGAAGGCGCTGTTCAGAGGATCCGCCGAGCCCTGCAAGACAACCGGCCAATCACGGAGCAGCTCGCGGGTTCCACTGCAAAGCTGTCTGAATGTGAGCTCCGGTCGTACCTTCAGCAGCTGTTTGCCCACAGACGGACTCATCTTCTCGTCCACCATGAAGATCACGATGCCCCGGTCGTCCATCCCCCTCCTGCCGGCGCGTCCGGACATCTGGATGTACTCGCCCGACGTGATCTACACAGAGACGGAAGAGATGAAACCACATCATCCAGAAAACACATCTGAGAGTTAGAAACAGTCTCGACATCGATGGCGATGAATCCGATGCTGGAACACGGAGGACTCGTCTCCATCGCACACGGCTCTGGTTACACTCATCAGCAGGAAAAAAAAGGTGGATGTGATTACTTTTATGTCCAAGTGATGCGATCTTTATTACACAAGTGTGCTGGATTTAGAAGTGTGTTTCTGTGTGTGTGTGTGTGTGTGTGTGTGTGTGTAGTTGTGTGTGTGTGTGTTTGAATGTGCCTGCGTGGAGCTTTGGCTCCATCAGCCTCAACAGATGTTCCTCATAAAGCTCTGGACGCGAGCTTGTCTTCTCTCACATTCTCCTCCAGCCTGTGTGTGTGTGTGTGTGTGTGTGTCTGCTGCAAATCAATGCCTGTGAGGTGAGGATGAGGGTGATTGGGGACACAGGCGGTCGGGTTCTTGTAAACACTACGTGGCTGTTTATGTGGCTTCGCTAGCTGCAGGCTTGCAGACCTTCTAAGGGGTTCGGAGCAATCTATTGGCCACGCCTCCACCGGACACACACACACACACACACACACACACCAGTCTAAGACAGGAACCCTCACGGAAACTACTGGCGTTTAAAACACACGTGGGAAAGAAGCAGCATCTCCACAACAAAAAGAATATTCCAAAAGATTTCTTTGCATACACACATACCTGTGTGTGTATGTGTGTGTGTGTGTGTGTGTGTGTGTGTGTGTGTGTGTGTGTGTGTGTGTGTGTGTGTGTTTGTGCTTACAAAGCGGTGGTTCTTGCCGTCGTACTTGCGTGCGCTGGTGAAGAGCACGGTGCGAGCCGGCATGTTGATGCCCATGGCGAACGTCTCGGTGGCAAACAGCGCCTGGAGGACAGGAGAACACGGAGAACACACACACCCGTTTAGAGACACACACACACACACACACACACACACACACTCATGTTCGTGTCCGGTTTGGTGCCACTGTTTCACATTAGTGAAAAAAAAAGTGTCGGATGTGCGTTTTGTTCCCCAGAAACATGTGGAGGAAACTTTGAAGCTGTGAAACCAAAAGCTGGAAATCTGAGAAACAACGGCCCGAAAACAGAAATGTGTCAGAAGGTTCTGGAGGGTTCTGGTTCCTGGACCTCAGGGACAGAAAGCGCCCTCTAGTGGGCGTGGTACCTTCAGCAGGCCTTCAGAGAACAGGATCTCGATGGTCTCCTTCAGGATGGGCAGGAGGCCCCCGTGGTGGATCCCGATGCCCCTCTTCAGCAGCGGGAGAACGTGTTCCACCTGGAAAAACCAGCAGGTGGCGTCACGCCGCTCGCCTTCCTCACCTGAGGAAGAGGAGGCGCTTCCTCACCTGAGGGAGCTTCCTGTCTTCGTCCGACAGACAGTCCACGGCGTTGTTAAACACTTCCTCCACCAGCCGCTTCTCGTCGTCTGGATCAGACAGGGGAGGATTAGAACCCACAACCTTCACAAACTATGTGTGTGTCGGGAGACACAAAAGTGTTTTCAACAGTCTATCAGTGTTTTAAAGGTAACACAGTGGTTTAATATCAGTGTGGGGGGGTTCAGAAACATTTAAATTACCTTAAATAATAAGATAGTTTGTCACTCGATTGTGGAATTCATTACTCGCGTGTGGTTCCTGGAACACATTAACCACGAGGAACGAGGGATCGCTGTAAATTAATCTGCACCGAGACGCGTCTGGAACGCAGCGAGGAACGCTCCTCTTCTCTCTGAACGACAACAGAATTTAATCATTAAATCTTTTCTCTCCACGTCAACATTTCTCCTCCATGCAGTCACGTTTCCTTCAGTCTCCTGAAGCTGTTCCACCGCCAGACGCCTCGTTTCTAAGAGACCGCTCCAGAACACAACTGCTGGAGGGGAGAAAAGACGTCGACAGGTTTTGCCAAATTTTTAATATTGGAACTGCAGCGTTGGCAAAAGAAAAATATGTGTGTTCGCATTTATGATGATGTCACAACAGAGAAAACAAACGGAGACGTGGGAGGAAAGGGTTTCTTCACGCTGTTGTTTTTGGACTCCCTCCCGTCCTGCAGGGATCAGAACGCGTGAATTAACTCCCCTCACCGCCTGAACCCGACAGCAGGAGTCCTGTTCGTGGGATTTATTCACATCGGCCTGCCAGCAGTCAGGTTTCTGTTGCCTCACGTCGACTTCCTCCCTCTTTCTCGTAGCAACGCCACAAAAAATGTATTTGTGTTGGTCTAACGTGTGAAACACGATCCGTGGAGGCGATGCTCTCATCGCTGGCGTGACGGCTGCGACTGATTTCATGACGCGTTCAAACTCGTTCTGGAGGAATCTGACAGAAGGTTTAACTTCCTGCCGCCTAAAACCATCAAATCCACACGTCTGAGGAGCTGAAGTGCTCGACACCGGAGGCATTGAACCTCACGACACACGACAACCAGGAGCTGAACACGTCACAGGAGCGTGACACACACACACACACACCTCCGTTGAAATCCAGCTTGGCCACCTGCAGCGCGTAGGCCTCACACTCCTTCTTGCTGAAGCTGAAGATGATGACGGGCTGGAAGTTCCTCTCCATGATCATCTTCACGATCTTGAACACGCTGGACGGACCTGCAGATGTGACCGCGTGGAATTATCCCACTGAAGAGGATGTCGTCAGTGAAAGCTGACACACACACACACACACACACCTTTAGTGCCCCCTTTCCGTCCTCTTGGGTCCCATTTGCCCCCTCCACTGCTGCCCCCTGAATCCCCTGCGTCCCTCAGCACCTGCATCGCCGTGTTGAAGTTGTCCTCCCTGAAGTCTCCCTGAAGAGAAACACAACACACACGTCTGTCACGTAACCCTTCGCCGGGGCCGAACGATCCCACACATTTAATTTAAAATAAAATCAAAATTAATCCCTAGAACATCCAATAATCCAAATTACTAATAGAATAAAAAAGTGTGATTATTTGACATCATTCTTTGTGGTATTATCCACCAGAGGCAGGATCCAAGTAACATTTAGCACTAACCAGTTTGTTTTTGCTTCATTCTGACAGAAACACACAAAAACACATTCCGGGGGGGGGACGGATTAAAGCCACGACCCACATGAGCGGCATTAGAACCCGACCTCCTCAGCTCTGACCTGAATGAGTGCAGTTTTGTGTGCAGCCTTACGTTCTCATCCACCACCAGGTGGAGGCCATCGCCCCCTGCTGGGAAGACGTAATGCTGCAGCGGCGTGGGACGGTAGTCGGTGTAGACCACGTGGCAAGGCTACAGCACAGAAACATCCCATCAATTAAACACAAAGCAGGAAAAACAAGGTGGTCTCATCCGGATCCTTCCGCTCAGAGCCGCTCACCTGCTTGTGCAGGTGGCAAATCCACTCTGCAAACTGTCGGGCGTTGGGGATGGTGGCTGACAGGAAGACGTAGTGCACGTTGTCAGGAAGGAGGATGATGGTCTCCTCCCACACGACGCCACGCTCTGAAAGAGAGATGGAGGATCACCGAGGGGAGACGTGTGAGCGGAGGTGTGCTGTGTTCTCCACCCACCAGCGTCTCTCATGTAGTGGATCTCATCGAAGACGACCCACGCCACCTCCCTCATGATCTCAGAGCCGCGGTACAGCATGCTCCTCAGGATCTGGGAGGGGAACGCTCGGTTAGATTCAAGCAATTCACGTTGAACTTGCGTCCGGCGGGACGTCTCACCTCCGTCGTCATGACGAGGCAGGAGGCGGTGGGGTTGATGGTGACGTCACCGGTCATCAGTCCCACATCCTGGAACTCCTCGTACATCTCTCTGTACTTCTGGTTGGAGAGGGCCTTGATGGGGCTGGTGAAGATCACCCTCTGCTTCTCTCTGAGCGCCAAGGCAATGGCATATCTAACAGAGGATGATAAAGAATTAAAGTGGAAGTCTTCACCATGTGATCCTCGTTGACGTGTTTACTCACTCAGCACACACGGTTTTGCCAGCAGACGTGTGCGCCGACACAAGCACAGACTCATTGTTGTCGATGCACAAGATGGCCTCACGCTGGAAGGGGTCGAGGGTGAACGGGTACTCCTGCAGGACACAGGAAGCAGGTCAGAGCCCATCGGGATACCCCAGTGCAACAACACCAAAATACGGTACCTTAGCTGCTTTCCCAACTCGTGGTTTCAATGGTTTGTACTCGTCACTGGCAGGAAGAGCCACCTGTTGACAAAAAACTAGTGAACGATTCAAGTTTGGACATTTAATTTAGACAAAAGTTAAACAGTAGAACCTTGAGATATGAGTTTCTGACGTCACCGCTAGTAGATGGGTGGATACGACATCAGTGAGACCGGATCTCGTTCTTTACCACGTGTTGGCGGATGGATACGACATCAGTGAGACCAGATCTCGTTCTCGTTGGTGGAGTAAAGACGTAGCTCGTGTGTTCTCGTGACTTTGTGTTTCTTTTCATTATTTATCATTGTTTACGTAACTTATATATAATTAATTACACACAGATAAAGTCTGCGTGTCTATTGGTTGATAAAATGTTGTTTTTTCATTATTTATGGTGTTTGGGGATTTTTTAAAAGGCTGGAATGGATTAAAATGATTTCTGTTATTTTAAATGGTTAAATGTTTGACTTAAAGTTCAGTCACAGAACAGATTCAACTTGTATCTCAGGTTCAACTGTACTTAAAAAAACTGGTTTATCTCTGGTGTAAATATATTATTAGATCAAGCGATCTAAATATTTCTGTGACTGTTACGTCAGAATTATTAAAGCAGTGCTTAAAGCAAAACAGCTTGTTGCTTTTACTTTTCTGTGTCACCCATCAGTGAATCCTTGTCCTTTACCTCATGTGAGCATCCTTCCACCGTCTCCACTTGTTCCACTTTCACTTGGGGCATAAATTCTGCCACACTGAGGAAAACAAACTCCAGTTAGTTGCAAAGCTTAGAAACATTTAAAAGCAGGTATTTCGTCTCACAACACTCCAAATCCTTAATTTGGGTGACATTAAGCTGAACTGAAACCTCTCTGAGACAGGACCTCATGACAGCTACAAGGTTCATTCAGGTAAAGTTTAACAATATCCAACATGAAGCTGTAACTGTGTTCTATGGCTGGTAAATGCTAACGAACCCACATCCACACCCAGAGCATCCCATGTGGGGACAGAACTCACTTCAGCTCGTTAGCAGACACCGCCTCATTTCGAGGCTTCTTCCCGAACACCGCGTCTTCTCCGCCGTCACTGTCCGCCTCCCTCTTGCGGGTCGACGGACCAGCATCCTTATCCACGCCATTCTTGACTAAAACCTTCCTGTAAACAATAAACACAGTGTAGATGCCCAACTTTAGCTTGTTAGCAGTTAACTAGCAGCAAGGCTGTTTCACAGTCGACATTTACGTCACATAAAAATGGGTTAAAATGTGACGTAATACATTACACAATAAAATCTAATAAACTATTAAAGTTAAGGTTTATTAATAGAACCTGACAACGTTTTGTTTTCATGTTTCTGTTGAGTTCCAGAGCTACCTAGCATGCTGCTTCAGGGCTAGCTTCGCTATCTGAGATTAGCATTCATTCACGTGCTAATCTCACATTCCGTTAATCCCCCTGGATTAAGTTTAAAAATAACCCACAGCATAAATTTACCCGATATCCGGTGTCAAACAAGCAGGTGACTTTTTATTTGAAGTCGTTTGTTCATCATCAAACACGCTGAACAACCCGTCACCAAAGGGGTCCGCCATATTTGTTAGGGGCATACTTTCCCACAATGCAACAGGAGGCTGCTCCCGGAAATACTCTCGGTACGGCAGCTGCGTTGTCCAAAAAGTGTTCACAACCGACATGAGCTGGAGCGACGCGTTCGCGCTGAGACTCTCCGTCTTTGACTCGTCATCCCGTCGCTAAAACACGGTCGAGACTCGGTGAGCGTGTCGGTGACATCATGGGCGGGAAGAAGAAGAAGTCCGCGGCCCCTCCGGTGGCCCCTGCGGCGGCAGCGGGGAGGGCCGGTGGTCCTGCAGCCGGGAACGGCGTGGCGGAGGAGGCGAGGAGACAACCAGGCAGCAACAACCCGGCCAAGCCAGCAAAGGAGAACAAATCCAAAGGTGTCAGTATGAAAACATCCCACCTGAATGAATCATTAACGTACAGTTTACCTGACACGGTGTCCCCCCCCCTTCCAGCTCCGAAGACCTACAGTATGTCCAACTCTGCCCAGGTGGACACAGGTGGAGTCTCCGACAAGTCCATCCTAAAGGTGAGACCTGATCCATGCTCACCTGTGCTTTAACACACATATATAGGGTTCTAAAACCATTTAAACCAGCAACAGTTAGTGTCTGCTTAGATCAGTAATCCCCCACCTCATGGACCGACACAAACTTTACAAAATTGTAATGCCTTGAATGTGTCGCCTTTCCTGAAACAGGTGTGTTAGTAATAATATGCTAATACTAATAAACGCAGGTTAGCATCCAGGCTGACCTGGAGAAGAAGATCATCAAGCTGATCAATGACTTCAGGGAGGAGAACGGGGACAAGGGGCCGATATCAGGCCGACTGACGACCAAGAAGCTGCTGGTGACGACAAACCCGTCCGTCTGTCGGCCATCGCTGTGTTCATGCACCTGAAGCCGGGTTAGCGTTAGCTTGTGTGTCTTGCAGGACTTGTACACGGCGCTCCAGAAGTTCCACTTCAAGAGGGAACACATTGAGGAGGCGATGAAGAGTAGCGTGCTGTACGGCGGGGATCTCCACTCCGCTCTTGATTGGCTCTGCCTCAACCTTAGAGATGGTGGGAGGACTACCAGGTGTCTGGTCTTGGTGTCTTTCCCATCTGTGACGTCTCCTCTCTCTGTTCCAGAGGAGCTTCCAGAAGGTTTCAGCCAGCAGATGCAGGAGGAGAGCCAGAGGAGCAGGCCCAGGTTCCAGACACCTGCTCAGGAGAACCGTGCAAACCCAAGCCCCAGAGCACCCCCCCACACCCGCAAGGGCCCCCCCAAGGTGTGTGTGTGTGTGTGTGTGTTCACAGGAGTGTGTCGTTAGACCAGTGTGACCCAATCATGATGTGCCCCCCCCCCCCGCCCCCTCCCAGACCACAGAGGAAGAGGAGGCTGCCAGCATGAAGGACTGGATCTTAAGGTACGCTGAGCAGAGCAGCGAAGAGGAAGAGGAGGAGGATGAAGAGAAACAAGGGATGAAGATTCACAATCCTGAACTGGAGGAGAAGTTTGACCCAGTAAGAAAAAAAAACTTTAAACTTTCTTCATGAAAAGTCACGGAATTTAGGAAATTTTTTAATTTTTTGCAGGAGAAAAAAAAAGAGACGAAACATTTTAAATAAAAAGCCAAGAGAAAAAAAAAGAAATAAAAAAAGAGAATAATAAAAAAATAAATAGATAAATGAAGAACTATAGATTTATGTTGTTGTTAGGCAGGCCAGGGTTCGTGCTATGCTAAGCTAGCGTGCTGTTGACACAGGCCTAATACGTATAGATTGTTTTGTCTTTTTTTATTTGTGTGTGTGTGTGTGTGTGTGTGTGTGTGTGTGTGTGTGTGTGTGCAGAATGACTCCTATTTGGTCCTCACTGCTAAACTGTACGACACAAAAGAAATGGCGGCTGCTGCGAAGCTGAAAGGCGATAAAGCGGGTCAGAGGACGGCCCAGGACCGAATCCGCGTCATCCAGCAAGGTGGGGGTGTTTTTCTGTCCCGCGGGTCGTGATCGAGCTGCTTCTGCCTCACGCTGAACAAACGGACTCTTGTCGCCGTAGAGATGAAGCAGCTGGAGTCCCACCCCGTGTTCAACCCGGCTATCAAAGTCGTAGACGCTCCTCAACGGGAAAAGAAAGCGGTTCCCAACAGCGACGACAAGGAGGACCTCGGCTTCAAGCTGTTTGAACGAGCCGAGAGAGACCCCCCCGTGGAGAAAGGTCCAAACGCGGGCCGGAGAGAAACGCGCTGTCGATAGACCCGGAAACTCACTCTGTTCCGTTTTTTCTCCCAGTCGTGAAAAAGAACGAGCCGAAGGACGTCCGGAACTTCGACTACACGGCTCGCAGCTGGACGGGGAAGTCCCCCAAGCAGTTCCTCATCGACTGGGTCCGCAAGAACCTGCCCAAGAGTCCGCCGCCGGCGTTCCACAAGGTGGCTGCAGGACGATACTGGAGATGCAGGTGAGCGTGTGTGTGATGGAGACCTGGAACGTCGGGTTGAGATGATCTTATGTGCTGAAAAGCAAAACAAAGATTGAAATTGTTGAAGATGATGGAACCACAGGTTCTGATTGGTTGTGGTTGGGTCGACCAGGGTTCGGGTCCAGAGGCTGGACGACGCTCTGGAGGTGTGTCCCACCATCCTGACTGAAGACAGCATGCAGGCTCAGCACCTCGCCGCAACGCTAGCGCTCTACAACCTGGTGAAAGGACAGGTGAGACACGACGCATAGGACGTCAGGTCGCGACCTCGCCTCGAACCCCTCCGTGACCCCTCTCCCCGCCTGCTTCCTGTCAGTCGGTGCACCAGCTCCTCCCCCCCACCTACAGAGACGTGTGGCTGGAGTGGAGAGACGGCGAGCAGCAGAAGCAGGAGGAGAGTCGCACCGCCGCCAACAAGCCCAGAGACCAGTTCATCGCCCGGCTTCTGGCCCGCCTCAAGCAGCAGCAGGGCCACAGCAGGTCCCCCGAGCCCGGGTCCAGAGACCAGCAGGGCGGGACGGGGGACGGAGAGCCCGAGGAGTCCTGGGAGAACCTGGCGGGACTTGATGTGGAGGAGGAAGGAGAAGACGCGGAAGATAAGAGCGCGAAAAGAGGAGGGAGGAAGGAGGGGGCGGGGTCACTGGAGGCCTCCAGAGAGCTCTTGAAGAAGCTGAGGAGGTCCCCTCTGGCCCTCAAGCTGCAGGTGAGGACCCCCCACCTGTACGACAAGCCGCATCAAACGCGCTTCATTTAAAAAAATTCATAAACATTTTCCCACTACAGGCGGAGCGGGAGCAGCTTCCGGTCTTCCAGCACCGCCATCGAATCCTGGAGGCTCTGCAGCGCCACCCGGTGGTGGTGGTGGCCGGCGAGACGGGCAGCGGGAAGAGCACCCAGATCCCGCAGTTCCTCTTGGAAGAGCTGTTGACGGGAGGCGGAGCGGCGCGGCCCTGCAACATCGTGGTGACCCAACCCCGGAGGATCTCCGCCATGAGCCTCGCCTGCAGGGTCAGCCAGGAGCTCGGCTGCGAGGACGGCCCGGGGTCAAAGGTTAGAGACGCTTCTATCTCGGCAGCGTGACGCTGATTTGCGTTGATAATCGTGTTGGTTGTTGAAACCCCGCCCCAGGCGTCGCTGTGCGGATACCAGATCCGGATGGAGAACCAGTCGGGGGAGTGGACCCGCCTGCTCTACTGCACCACCGGAGTCCTGCTGAGGAAGCTCCAGCACGACCGGCACCTGAGCTCCCTGACACACGTCATCGTCGACGAGGTCCGGTAGTCCCTGTGAACAGAACCGGCTTCCTGTAGACGCCGGTCATGTGACCAACAAACAACCAACGGTTTTGCTGGTGGATAAATCCAACAAAATATAAAAACAGTTTTTCTCTAACTACAGTAATCCATCATGTATTCACGCTTTGAGATGCCCGGTTTCACCTCATCACAGATTTTTAGTAGGCAGTCATGTGATACCGCACGCACGTTTTATTGGCTGACAGCATCCGGAGGTGTGCTGCGTTCCGAGACTCACGGAACAAAACACCAAACAGTGCTTTAAACAGTTTAACGCATTAACCGCGAGTAGCGAGGGATCACTATCTGTGTGACCCGCTACCGACTGACCCGGTATCGGTCCATGATCCGGGGCTTGGGCACCTCTAACTGGTCTTTGTCCCACATCCTTCTCCTCAGGTCCACGAGCGCAGCGTCCAGTCGGACTTCCTGTTGACCATCCTGAAGGATGTGGTCATGAGGAGGTCGGACCTGCAGCTGATCCTCATGAGCGCCACAGTGGACTGCGACAAGTTCTCCAACTATTTCAACCGCTGCCCGGTGGTCAGCATCCCCGGCAGGACCTTCCCCGTGGAGGTGAGGAGAAGGATCTGCATCGGATGGACGTTTCTCATCCAATCAGACGGGTTTTAAGCTCCCGTGGTTTTTGTCTCCCAGGTGTCGCACCTGGAAGACATCGTGGAGCAGACTGGGTACATCCTGGAGAAGGACTCCGAGTACAGCCAGAAGCTCCTTGAAGACGAAGAGGAGGTCAGCATCTCCGTCACGCAGAAAGGTGGCAAGACGTTAAACCACCAGGTGAGTGAAGCACCGACGCAGGAGGTGAGGTAACGGCATGTGACTCCAGTCTGCTCCAATCACACGTGAATCCTGGTCCAGGAGGTGATCATCAGGGAGTCAGTCTCCGGCTGGGACCTGGGTCCAGACCTTGACCACTTCAGCAGCAGGACTCGGCAGGTCCTGCAGTTCATGAACCCTCACAAGATCAACATGGAGCTGCTGGTGGAGCTGATCGACTACATCGGTGCGGCTCCACCCGTTCCTCCGCCTCTCCAAACACGCTTTTGTCCCTTGTGTTCATGGTTTTTTATTTTTGTGCTCTGCCAGAGAAATCGCCCCAGTTTGCTGAGGTGGGCGGAGCCATCCTCGTCTTCCTCCCGGGTCTGGCTCACATCCAGCAGCTCTTTGACCTCCTGACCTCAGACAAGAGGTTCAAGGACAAGAACAGGTGAACGCATCAGAAATGATATTTTTACTCCAGGCATTTGGAAACGGAAGAAATGCTGAAACATGTCAATTCTACATGTAATTTTCACGTGTGACCTGTGATTGGCTCGTTCAGGTTCAGGATCGTTGCTCTGCACTCCACTCTGTCTTCTAAGGACCAGGCTTCTGCCTTCACAGTGCCCCCTGCTGGCGTCAGAAAGGTAATGCACCATCATATAATTCTTGTAATTTCTGTCACAGTCAACTCGCTTTAGTCATTGTATTTGTTAAAATCCGGATTAAACCAGCCTGTGTCGCGTCCGTTCCAGATTGTCCTGTCGACCAACATCGCTGAGACGGGCGTGACCATTCCTGACGTCGTTTTCGTCATCGACACCGGAAAAACGAAAGAAAATAAGTATGAACACCACAAAAAGTCTCACAGGCTCCTAGCAGCACGCTAACACGAGAGGATTGTCTGCTGCATCGTCACCCGCTGATTGTGTTGCCATGGTAACGTCTGCACACACACGTGTGTCTGTTTGTGTGTTCGTGTGCGTGTTCAGGTACCACGAGAGCAGCCAGATGAGCTCCCTGGTGGAAACCTTCGTCTCTAAAGCCAGCGCCCTCCAGAGGCAGGGGAGGGCAGGACGGGTCCGGAGCGGCTTCTGCTTCCGCCTCTACCCCAAGTTCAGGTGCAGACGACCTCCCGTCAGATCGATGACATCATCATCATGGTATTTCTGTTGGCGCTGACCCGTTCTGCTTGGTCTGACCTCAGGTTTGACGCCTTCATGGATTATTCCGTCCCGGAGATCCTCCGTGTCCCTCTGGAGGAGTTGTGTCTTCACATCATGGTAGACGACCCCACACTGAAGGAAGTTCTCACCAACACTGACACACGTTCTTACGGTTGTTTCGTTTTGGCCCCTCCCATCAGAAATGCCAGTACGGCTCCCCGGAGGACTTCCTGAGCCGCGCCCTCGACCCCCCCCAGCCTCAATCAGTCAGCAACGCCGTCAACCTGCTGAGGAAGATCGGGGCGTGCCGACCCGACGCCCACCTCCTCACCCCTCTGGGGCACCACCTGGCGAGTCTCCCCGTCAACGTGAAGATCGGGAAGATGCTCGTCTACGGCGCCATCCTCGGCTGCCTGGAGCCCATCGTACGTCCAGACGTGACCCCTGACCTCGTCAGTGCGTGTCTTCGACGTCCATTCTCGCGTACTAATAAGACGACTTTTGTCCAGGCGACCATCGCCGCAGCGATCACCGAGAAGTCGCCTTTCTCCACACCCCTGAACAGGAAGGAGGAGGCCAACGTGGCCAAAGCCGCCCTGTCATTGGCCAACTCTGATCACCTGACCATTTACAACGCATACATGGGGTACGGACTTCATCATCACCGTCATCATCATCAGAGAGCAGAAGTCCACCTGCATCTGACGGCACGTTTCTCTCTCGTCCTATCAGGTGGAAGAATTCTCGCACTGAAGGTCAAAGGTCAGAAGCGTCCTACTGCAGGAAGTTCTTCCTCAATCGGACAGCTCTGATTACCATAGAGGTAACACACACACAAACACATGCGCACACACGTCACACACCTTCACTCCGCTCCTCTCCCTCTTTGCCCCCCCCCAGGAGGTGAAGTACGAGCTGATGAAGATGATGGAGCAGGCAGGTTTCTGCTCCTCCTCCACCTCCCGCGTGAAGAAGCCTCAGGTGGCGGCGCTGTCCCGGCAGCAGATCTCCGTCTTGAACGCCGTCCTGACGGCGGGGCTCTACGACAGCGTGGCCCGGGTGCTGTGCACCCCCTCCGTGGACACCCTGGAGCGGGTGGCTTGCACGGTGGAGACACCCCAGGGCAAGGCGCAGGTGCACCCGTCCTCCGTCAACCGCCACCTGCAGACCCACGGCTGGCTGCTGTACCAGGAGAAGGTGTGTGTGTGTGTGTGTGTGTGTGTGTGTGTGTGTGTGTGTGTGTTCCCCCCTCGGTGTTAACCCCCCTCGACCCACAGGTGAAGTACACCAGGATCTACCTGCGGGACACCAGCCTGGTCTCACCGTTCCCCATGCTGCTGTTCGGAGGCGACATCGACATCCAGCACAGAGAGAGGCTCATCACGCTGGACGGGTGGATCCACTTCCAGGTCGGAGGTCACCGGGATCACCGGCGCCGTCAGAGCGGATCTTCTTCCAGGCGTGGTTTGATTGAACGTGTGCGGTTTTGTCCTTCCAGGCTCCCGTTCGCATCGGCGTGATCTTCAAACACCTGAGGAGGCTGATGGACTCTCTGCTGGAGAAGAAACTGGAGAATCCCAGGATGAACCTGGAAGGTGGAGAATAACATCACTCATATGGAGTAACATATAGTTATTAATATTAAGGTTGCATTTTTATCTCATGTGGCGTTTGTGGTCTGCTGCAGACGAGAGGACCATCCAGTTGATTCTGGATCTGATCCAATCAGAGAACACCGTGTGATGTCCCTCCACGATGGACCTCAGGAACCCCTGAAGAACCCGTGGACCCGTTCCACTTCTTACCGATATTCAGCATGAACTCCTGGAACTGTCCAGAGCTTTTTTGAGGTGGACTGGATCAGATGAAACGTAAAAATACCTCCTTAAATCTGAGCAAAACCAGGAAATGAGGTCAAAATCCAGACAATAAAACTGTACATTTTTTTAAAGAAACTTCACTTGTCTGTGGTTTTATTGTTATAAAGTCAACAACAGTCTTTACAGGTGAAGTCATTCAAAGTTTCAAATCCAAATTATCACGTTTACGTGTAATAAATAAGTGTTGATTTTTGTTTACTCACATAAACATGTCAAATATGAGACACGGGAGCTACAAAAACCTTTTCTTTATGAGAGCGACCACACCCACATGACCCGCCCTAGCGTTCTTCTGATTGGCTGTTGGATTACTGTGCCCTAACCAATTATCACAGTTTATTTCTGATTAACAGGACTAAATGGAGACAGTTCTAGAGTTCAGGCAGAGACACACAGACCGTAGAATAATTTCATGAACATAATTTAAGAAATAATCCTGTGGCTGATGACATCATTTATGTTAAAGAGTCTGACTTGATTGGACGGCATGTGGGATCTGTCAGAAGTGGATCACGCTGTAGGCGGCGTCCTGCGGCGCTGAGGGTTCTGTAGGATCACATATTTAATCTGTTAGGAACATAAGAAACAAAATGCTAAGCTAGCGTGGATGCTGAGGACACGTACCCCCGCTGCTGGTCATCGGGGGCGACGCCGGACGCCTGCTGAAAACACACAACATCAACGGGAAGGAAACGCTTTGTGACTGGAGTGAAGCATCGGCAGAGGGCGTGTCTGTTCTTTACCTGGTGATTGGTGGAGGTAGCCTAGGGGGCGGGGCCACCGCTCGAGACCTCTGGCCACTGGAGAGTTTCTCATACGCCACGGGGGCTGATGTAGAGAAAGACCGACACTGCTGACACACTGATCTCTGATCCACGGTGCATGTGTGTGTGTGTGTGAGTGTGTCATGTGTTAAAGTGCTTCCCGTGTGTGTGTCCTTGACACACACACACGCTGGTTAATCCTTAATGATTCGGTTCTGAGGTGGACGGTTCCTGTTTTCATACCTGGTGGTCGGTCGCCGGTGTTTTTGAGGGTTATAAAGTGTTCGATATCTTCCTGGACGTCACACTGTTCCAGCGACTTTCTCACTTCCTCATACAGCTGTGAACACACACACATACACACACATACACACAAACACACACACACACACACACATACACACAAACACACACACACTCACAAAGAGAGAGAGTAAAAACAAGACCAAAGGTCACATGAGCTCATCTTTACAGCAGCTTTAGGAGCTTCTCCGCTGAAAACAGGTAAATTAGAGCAGTTAGCACAAATGCTAATGCTACCACACGACTCTCATGCGTAACACAGCCTGGATGCTAACGTGCTAACCTCGTCACTGGTCACACACTGCTGGGAGAGCTGGTTGAGGTGAGTCCAGATGGCGTTCCTCAGGAAGTCGATCCGATCCGTCGCCTGTTTCTCAAACGTCTGCGTGGGAAATCGCGTCCGATCAGCTGGTTGGAGCGACGAGCGTCACGTCCGGACGTCGCGCCGAGCCTCACCTCGCAGGTCGTCATGTGTTCCCTCAGCCACTCCTCCCTGGTCCGCCCCAGGATGGACACGCTCTGGTGATACCACCGGTCTGCAGGGCCAACACACAGCAGCACGGGTCAGCAATCACTCCACCAACCATCCATCCATCCATCCATCCATCCATCCATCCATCCATCATCCATCCATCCATCCATCCATCCATCCATCCATCCTCCAGGCGAACACATTCTCTAGGCGGTTTTCTAATGACAGGGTGAGGATTGTCTAAAACCACAGATGAGATGCTTCTAGAGTAAAAGTCCACAGGAAAGAGGATTCCTCTGGTCGCCATGGTGATCGCTGTTAAATCCATTAACTTTGGTCACATGACACAAAACTAAACAGAAAAAAGGTAGTGTGGATAACAGATAAGGTTTGATAGAAGTCATGGGTCATGGCATTTTGTGTGTGTGTGTGTGTGTGTGTGTGTGTGTGTGTGTGTGTGTGTGTGTGTGTGTGTGTGTGTGTGTGTGTGTGTACCTGATCAGCAAACACACCTGCTTCCTCTGCGTTCTGTGTGGCCTGCTGTGCTTTGGCGTGGAGCTGAAAGAAAGTGATGAAGATGAGGAGGTTTCAGCTTCGCCCGACTGATCTGTGAGCTGACGATCAGAGGAGGAGAAGAAGAAGAAGAAGAAGAAGTTGTTTCTGGTACCCTCTCTGTATTCTTGGTGCTGCTGGTGTTTCGGATCACTTTCTGATCCGCTTCCTCCTTTTCTCGAACCTTCTGCTCATACGTCTTCTTCGCCTGGAGACGACACCAGGAAATCGTGTGACTGACTGACATCAGAGCAGATGAAGTCAGGAGCACGGTTCTCCTACCTCCATGGTTCTCTTGACCTGTGAAGACTTCTGCTTGTGAAGAGCTTCCATCTGCTGCTCCACCTAGAAGGTGGTAGTGAACAGATTAGCACGTGCCGCACGCCGGCGCCTGTGCCTTGGCGCCCGTGCCTCTGCGCTGACGGGCCGCCAACCTTTCTCCTGGCTTCCTTCTGCTTCTCCCTGAACTCCTCCAGCTTCTTGGCCTCCTCCCTCATGCAACGCGCCAGCTGTAAATGTGACAGACTCACATGTTCCGTCTCTGCGAGGGAAAAAACACGGATTACACGCCAGCCAAACCAAGACAGACGGTAAATAATGTGAGCGGCATAATTACAGTCAGAAATGTCAAGCACTCACGTAATTTGAACACGTCCAGGGATTTTTTTAATGTGCTGAAAGACAAGATTACAGAATTAAACACCAGTTTTATACCTAGAACATTCCTTAAAATCAGCTTCAGTTGTTTTTGTTTGGTTGGATCTCATAATTACATTTAATCCCATGTAATATGCAATTAAATAGGAGTTTACATCATTCTGGAATAAACATGGAGGGAATAAAAACCCGACTACGGATAAGCAGTGGAAGATGGATTGATGGAATAAAAGGGACGATGTGAAATTCTTCATTTCGCTTTTCTCTGGACATCCTGATGATTTTATTCCTTAAATAAACACCACAGCAAACCTTCATGACTTTATAGTTCAATAATATTCTGTCTCTTCCTCCACTGCCACCCATTTATTAAATCAGAACGAGTCACACCTGTCTGAACTTCCTTTAACCCATATAAACTAAACTAAACCCATTAGCTCCGAGTTAGGATTAAACCCGATAATCCAGCGATGCCGACGGCTCTTACTTCGTCTCGTTGTGTCCACACACCTTCCGGGACAAGCTCAGCAGGTCTTTGGCGTATCTCTCTTCCACCGACGCCCTGACAGAAACCATCAGAAAAACGTTCATCCATCCCACAAAAGAACAGGTTGTTGGATAAATGAACAGAACCGGGCCATCATGGTTAAACAGCGCTGTGAGCAGTCGTCACTGACGGGATGTGAAACTAATTAAAAGGGGAAGCAGGAAATCAGATTTGAAACATGCGGCCTGGGTGGACCTGGAGCGAAGCTTCACAGAGCGACGTTTGTTCCAGGAGTGCTCCATTTGTCCACCCTGAGACGGACTGGAGCTGTGGATGCTTTAAACCCCGGGGTTACCTGGCTTTCATGAACTCCTCCACCTCCTTGCAGGTCCTCCTGCCATCGTTCAGATACTGGACGATGGCGTCGTAGCCGGCGGTGGAGGTCAGGTCAGAGTTCTGGAGATGATAGAAACAGAATTCAGCAGCCATACCAAACCTCAGACACGTTTCCTGGAACCGACACCCGTCTCTGCTGCTCTGCCCAAACCTGCTCCAGTCTGAAGTTTCCTCAGACGTAAACACAATAACGCCACGGTAACAGACACGCCGTGTAAATGGATGTTTTGAACCGCGCATCTCCATAATTAAGGTGAGCTGATGCTCACGGGCTGTAATCACCACGAGCCGCTGATGTCACCACTTTACTGTCTACCACAATAAAGACTTATTAAAAAATTTGATTTACTTGTGCAAATGATCTGCCCCCCGACCTCCCAGAAATGTATACATTTACAGCACAGAATTTATCCTATGTCCACATTAAATGTTCTTGTTTATCACAGAAAATATTACATTTATTAACACGTGTTATAACAATGACCTGATGGCCAATTCTGATCATCTACTCTTATTTAATGTGATATGTGTGCCAAAATTTAATATCTAATAAATTTAAAAGACTCCAAATACTATGACAAGCGTTATCAACAAACCCTTTCTGCTAGAAATAAATAAACATGTTTGTTTTCATTTTTTCCAAGCAAATATTAATTTAATCTACCATTAAACAGTAATTTATCAGCTCAATGGAATGGTTGGTGTGATAAATATCACAAACAAATGATATTTAAGTTTAAAACTTTTAACTGACTATGTTAATATGGTGATTATATAAACTATTGATTACTTCCTGACCCCTCATCGATCACCTCGAACAGAAGCTAACAAAAAGTTAGCAAAACACATCCTTTCAAAGATTTAAAGACTGATAAGCTCCATAAAATAAGCCGTTAAATTTAAGTCGAACTCCATAAAATAAATAAATAAATAAATAAATAAATCCCAATCAAAACTTTATAAAAAGATAACCCGTTAAGTTAAAGTCAAACCCAGAAGAAGTCTCTGAAGTGCTTCTTCATGACCGGAGCTGCTCCCTCTGGACGCTCCTCTCCGACCAGTGACACAGCCAGCCGGGCACGCGCCTGGCGCGCGCCGGGAAGACTGGCGCATGCGCACTGACTTCAAACAGGACCCCTGTGAGAATCACCAGTCTGTCGTGACGTCAGGATTGTCTGCATGTGCCGCTGGAGTCCCGTTTTGATGACGTGAGGCTTTTTGTTTTTAATTTATATTAGACTGTATTCAATTAAAGGGACAGTAAACTCATTTTAAAGTTATGCATATTATGTTTATCATTATGAAAAAATAAAAATAACAAATTAATTAATAAATTGATTAGCATTACCGACACAGTTGATTAAAGTCTGTCTGTCTAACGGTGCCGCCACCTGGTGGTTGATGAAGGCAGGTACATGATGTTCATCATATAACACAACAACACAATACTGCAATTGTAATTAAAATTAACAAAACACTTGCTGGAGACAAATAACGTCATATAAAAATAATGAAATACTGTATATAACATGAAATATCAGCAGAACAGCTACAGTAAACAATCAAACTGGCTGTTAGGAGTCAGCAGTAAAACAGTCTCTTGATCAGTGTTCTTTATTCAACTTTAACTGTTTGCACTGAACGGCACTGAAGTTAAACTGAACCATGAAATGTTTATATTTTGATCATTTGAACACCTGAGCCGACTGAAGGTGTTGTGTGAAGACGGTTTCAGATTACTCTGTCTTCAATCAGCTGTTACGTTTTATCACTTGTTTATCCTTTCCCCATGAGGTACACACGCAGACACACACACACAAACACACATACACACACACGCTGATAGATGTGTTCTTTAGCTACCAGAGACGTCTTGTACAGGTCATTATGGAACAACAACACAAGCTGTTGACACCTGTGAATGTTGTGTTGACCTGTTACCTGATAAGCATGTTCATAATACACCTGAAGTGAAGTCCCTTCCCCCTTCGGGGTGTGGTCAGAAGAGCAGAGCGACAGGACGGAACATCTTATGTCACCGGTCACACTGTCTGCCTGAAGACTCTATTTACTGTGATACATCCATTATAATTTAACTATGCTAATGTCGCTAACGCTACCGCCCCGGGTCACCTGACCCATCAGGCTCCTGGTGTTTGCAGAGGAAACGAGACATGCCTGAACACGTCCAGGACCACATGTTCTGATCACATGTCCAACATGTTCTACTGATCACATGTATAACATGTTCTGATCACATGTCCAACATGTTGCAATCACATGTAAAACATGTTCTATTGATCACATGTCCAACATGTTCCCAACATGTTCTACTGATCACATTTATAACATGCTCTGATCACATGTATAACATGTTCTGATCACATTTCCAACATGTTCAGTTGATCACATGTCCAACATGTTCCACTGATCACATGTATAACATGTTCTGATCAAATGTCCAACATGTTCTATTGATCACATGTCCAACATGTTCAGTTGATCACATGTCCAACATGTTCCACTGATCACATGTATAACATGTTCTGATCAAATGTCCAACATGTTCTATTGATCACATGTCCAACATGTTCTATTGATTACATGTCCAACATGTTCTATTGATCACATGTCCAACATATTGTATTGCTCACATGTTCTGATCATGTGTTCAGGTCTTTGTGTGTGTTTTGCGTAAACAACATGTTGTTCCTCTGTTGTTGTCTTCACTCTGATTAGCACTAAACATTTATGGGGACATTATATAAGTGTGAATGTCTTCTACTCTTCCTTCTTCAATTGGACACGCTCACATGTTGCATCACATCACCTGCTTCCTCATTGGATGGATCAGCTGTTTTCCCGTCACGTCACGTGATCACGCTGATGATGAATAAAACGGAGACGTGGAAGCTCATTTCACATAAGACTTGAGTTTTCTAGTAAACACGTCCTCTCACTGGGCGTGGTTTGCGTGGACTGGCGGGGATTCCCTCTGACGTCATCAGTTGTATTTAAGCCGGGATGCCGTCATCAGATCTGATCTGTTCCTTCTTGTCGAGACGCGACAGTAACAACAACCGAGGAAGAAGAGAAGCTGGAGAGAAGCCCTTCATGTCTCAGACGATGGACACCCGTAAGTGTCTGCAATCACTCTATCGATTATTGATTATTGATTTGTGCCACAGTATTGATCCTGACCCGTTCCTTCCCACAGGTCTCGCTGTCACCGTGGATGTGTGCGCCCGTGAACTGCGTCACATTGGAGACAGACTTCACTGGAAACACAAGCTGATAGAAATACTGACCAGAAACTACAAGAACGTCACGAAGATCAAATGACGTGACGTCACCGCGGATGGAGACACGGGATTTCTTGGTGAAAACCGGCTTTTCTTCGGAGGAAACCCACAACCTGGATGGTCGTGGGTTTGGACCCCTCCCTGGGTGTGATAGTGACCCTTCGCGTCAAATTCCAACCTGGAGCTCCTACAGGACGAACCCTGGATGGGGGGCGCTCTGTGGGGGGGAGCGGGAACCGAACCGGCCTGGAGGGCGCTGACGGCAACGTGGATGCGTTTATCCACGCTACAGCCTGTGACGTCACATTTACAACTAATATTCTGTTAAAATGTATTTGTGATCATCATGACGTGCTGATAAAAGCTGTTGTTTGTATATTTATTATATTTAACAAAGAAATCACCCGATCACGTGATGTACAGATGCTACACCTGATTTTTATTATTTAAGGTTCAAATAAAAGTATATTGTTTGATAAAAATGTTTTTTGTTTTTTTTATATTATAGGATTAAGGCTTTTTTACCAGACCAGAACACCTGCTAAACGTTCACCAGGTGGAGCTACTTTCATTCACAGGGCGGCTGAACGAGTCCAACAGGTCGGCCAATGATAAAAAAAGAAATGACATCAGCAAAACAGTGCTAAATTCAGGCACTTAAAAGGATCCTTACTTTATTTTGTGTTGTAATACAAAAGCATACAGAATTATACAGGATAGCAGAGAAGATCCCTTTCATTGAGCTCCATTAGATCGTACACATAAAATGACTAATAATTACGTACAAGCCTTTTCTCGGTGGCTACGTCCACAAGTACCCCGGCCCTCCACCCATAGCATGCACGGCCTGTCAGCTGTAAACGGATTAACACTTCATCATACCTGTCGGTATGATGCAGGTAGGGAACACACAGAACCGATGACGGACGCCAGAAGACGACAGGATGACAAGCGGCACCAGAATGAATCCACAACCACGACTTTCACATCCAAACCGTTCCCCAGACCTACCGGTTTTTCATCCGTTGCAGTTTCAGTCTTGAACAGGGATTTATTTATCTGGGGGTCCAGGTAACCCTCCCCTCGTCAGCCCGCAGGAACGCTTCAGATAAAATCTCTAATGACACAAAGGGGACAACTAAAGGGTCGGTTCACCCGAATCACACAAAGCATCGCCTCACCTCCTCCTGGTGGAGCTGGGATCTGCAGAACGTGTCCCTTATGTTCACGATTCATCTCTTTGGTGCAAAGAAGTGTTCAGGAAACATGCTGAGGTGATAAAGGGGTTTCTGGAACCATCGATGAGCATCTTAAAGGGAAATTTGATCAACCCTCATTAGAACAAATAGAACACCAGTAATCTACGAGGGTAACGAAGTGAAGAACGTGTTTCATTTGGATGAACCGACGTCTGCTGGGCTGACAGCATGTGTGTGTATGTGTATGTGTGTGTGTGTGTGGGGGGGGGGTCGTGTTCGGGCTGCCATCCATACCAGAACACGTCTGATGGCTGTTCACCTTTCCTGCATCGTCACAACTCACACCGTTAAAAGACCGTAAATCAACAGAAAACTTAAACGCCCAGAGGAATGATTTCAGCTCTCAGATCCGACAGCGGTAGAAAAATAAGTGGGAATATTTTCATTTTGTGAGCAAAGGTCGCTATGGTTGATAAATTTAAATATCCTATTTTACAAATGCGTTACTCAACAGAAGAAAACCTCTATAAATAAGATTCTAACTACGGGGTTACTGACTGTGCAAAATAGTTGATAAATGAACGGCAGGCTACGCTAAGCATCGATTAGCAACATAAACAGAAATGGAAGACTAGTCGCAATCTATGAACACAAAATGGACCCATAAAAAAAAACACAAAACGGCAAACTAAGAAAAGAAAGTGTGTTTTTGCTAGACTTCGCTTAATTCTTCATGAGGAGCTGGTTACCACAAGGAGATGAAGCGCTTTGAACGCGTTCTGATTCCTCCTCCAAACGCGAGGAGAGGAGAGGAGAGAGAACCTGACAGGGAGACGTGGTGAATCGCTAAAACATTCAGGTAGTCTGACGGTAACCCTTAGCACGTTGTCCCAGGTGGGGATCGGACAGGTGAGCTGTGTGAGGGAGGGGCGAGGGGCGCCGCCAGCCATCGCTAGCCGCCACCTTGCATAAACCCGAGGGGGAAAGTGTGGAGACAAGACCAGGATCTGCTCCTGACCTTCAGAAACAGAATTTTTTTAACTTACCATTGAGGGAAACTTGGTCATAATCTTCATCTGCACCATGATTACTGCCCCCCCCCCGCCCCGCCCACCGCTGTTCTGTGATGTCATCAGCGGCAGCCCCTCGCTTCCTAGTGTTGATGTTTACAAGAATGTCCGGCCCAACGCAGCAGATCCGTTACCCGACCGCGCTGAGAAGTCTTTGTTCACGTAGAGGCCGTTCCAACCAATCAAACGTTACCTGGCGAAGCCCACCACCAATCAGATCGCACTGGGTTAATATGGACTACCACCAACATGTCATCCGGAAGAGATGTACAAACAGGCTCCCCAACCAAAACAGATTGTCTCATTAAAGTGAAGTCCTTCAAGCAATTAAATAACGCCGACCGTCGCCAGATCCTCAGTCCCTCCAGTCAGGGTGGGGGGGGTCCTCATTTGGTGAACGCCGCCACCACGGCCCACATGAGTTCGTTGGCGCTGGGCTTGGCGCTCTCCTTCTCCGGCTCCAGCTCCAGCAGGGCGTGGACCCGCTTCATTCCCAGGTCGTACTGCTCGTCCTGGAGGGGGGCAAAGGCGTTCTCCAGGACGTCGGACGAGTGGGCCAGGAGGATCAGGGCGAGAACCCGCTTGTCCATGCGGTGGGGGTCGTTCACCCACTTCTCCAGAACCGAGTCCTGGACCTTCTTGACGAGGCGCTGCGGGCGAGGACACGGCGAGTCAGAAAAACCACCATTTAGTAATTATTAAAAGTAACTCACCAAATGATTTGTTAAGTTTCAAATATATTCTTCCTTCATATAAAACTGTTTGATTTCATATTTGTGTTTTAAATTTTATTTAAATTTATACCGAAAGACCTGGTTCTCCAACAAGCTACCCAACGCGACCTGAGACAAAGAACTTTCAATTCTGTGCTGCTATCGCCTCTGGAGCCGTTCACACACGTCACCTTTACCACACCTGGTCAGAGCGACGTCACTGATCACACCTGCAGCTAAAGAACCTGTGCTAAGTCTCTCATGCTAGCCCTCTGCTAACAGTGGCTTCATGTTCACCTGATAATCACTTGAATTTCTTAAAAACAATCATTTCTTTGTGGAAACGTGTCGTTTATTCTTCACCATGATGTAAGTTTAAAAGAGAGAGAAGACATAGTTCTTCACACAGCCCCACCAAGACCTGCCTGTTAGCGAATATTGATGGGTGGGGTCAGGGCATTAATGACTTCATACTGAATGGTAGAACTGGTCCACATTTAACAGGAACAAAAGGATTCCTCTGGAAACAGAAACAAAGCCTCTAAAGAATCAACCGGATCAGCAGCTCTGGATCAGAGCACAACAACCAATTTATTACTTATCAACATCTGAAGCCTTCAGAAAAAGTTGTAACCAAACACTACTTCCTGTTTCATCTGGAATAATTCGTCAATCATTTTGTTTCGTTCCTATTTTTCTGTGTCATGATGATCTGGGTCGGAAGAAGATATTTGACTAGGTGATAAGAAGCCATTCTTTTGTTTGGCTGTTTCTAAAGATCATAACAAGCAGTACCAGTAAAGTATTTGGGCACACCCTCCCAGCGCCTGAACGCAACGGTTCCTCTGAACCACAGACCTCCACTTCTTCTGCTACAGCCCACGCTGATGCCAGGTTCCATCCTGATCCGTGAGGGAGGGGACGCCTCACCTGTTTAATGCTGCTGTTGGTGAGCGGATGTGTGGTCATGTCGAACAGCAGGAAGTTCTGCTTCTCTGTGGTGAGGACTCCTTTCTCCACCAGGTTCTTGGCCAAACGTTCTCGGACGTTTCTCAGCTGGTAATGCAGCTTCAGGGGATTCCACGTCTCTCCTGAAACACACGAGACGCTCAGATCCACAGCTGACGTCACGCTAACACTCGAATCCCTAACAGTTCCGTACGACTTAAACGTTTGTACTGCCGATTCCAGCATAAGACAATAAAGGTGTACAGATAAAGCTCCACCCCCGGCCTCCCCAGGAAGAAAAGATTGAAACATGTGAATGACTTAACATGTGTGTGCTTAATTCAGAGCGGCGTCTTGGTGTCGCCGCCACTGATGGAAGACTTCTAATGAGGGTGTGGCTAATTCATTCATGCTGCATCTAAACAGGGAGGATGCTAACATCGCCCCGCCCCATCGCACTCACACCCATACACACACACACACACACACACACAAACCAACCCCAACGGCCTGTCCTCCCTCTGAATCAACAAACCTTAAGGAAACACTGCCTTACATAAGACCAAAGAAATGAAGCAGCAGAGTGGGGGAGGGGTCTGTATGAGGCATCATCATCATCATCATCATCAGGATGCACTAACCGCTCAGCAGCTCTATCCAGCTCTGGACGGTCTCTAGAGGCTGGGTATCCTTTATGTGCTTCAAGGCCTCATCCAGCAGCACGTCGCCCGTCGGGGCGTCCGACTTGCAGATCACCTGAGCAAACAGAAGCGAGTCGGTTTGAGCTGGGGCAGCGTTAACACCCGTGTCACTCACATCCTGTGTGAACAGGAATCACTGATGAGTAAACAACAGAAGAAGAAACGCTTCCTGATGAGCACAGAGCCAACGGGGAAGGAATCCAAAACAGCTCACAATCTGCTTTACAATCTGTGACCTAAAGTAGTTTTGTTTTTTTTAAATTTAATTCTGACGGACAACTCAAACATTACGATGTTTTCTTTTCATAAAACTTTTGATACACAAACATTACTTCATCATTGTTGTCCCCCCCCCCCACATTCTGGAACTTTATTTTGCAGTTTGTTACACGCTGACCTTATGTAAGAACTGCCAAGCCTCCATTGTAAATAAGACTTTGTTCTGTATGACTTGTCTGGTTAAATAATAGTTAAATACAGAAGAATCTGCCTCACATGCTTCTGTTTCATAACTAGTTTTTTTCACAAACTTTCTACACAAAAACACCAAATACTTCATCACTATTGTTGTTGTTTCTTTGCCGTTTTTGGTCATTTTTATTGAGCATTTTTGTGAGAACACAGTAATAATGTTTGTTTCATAACTTTCTCACATCTGATTTGCATTTTATTTTGAAGGGTCAACCACCGACGCCGTTTGTTTCTTATTTTCCCGGCTATTGTCCTCTTTTAAACCGGAAACACGACCAACTGTCCGGTCGAGCGTCGCGCGGGCGAAACACCTGTCCGCGCAGGCGACCACGTGACCGGCTCACCTTCCTCGACAGCAGGCTTTTCCTCCGGACGCCGCAGGCCTCCAGCTGCAGCCGCCCCCTCAGAGCCAGTTCGACCAACATGCAGCCGCGGAGGCCGGAAGAGATGCAGTCGTTCCAGAAGGACGTGTAGCCCTGGAAGAAGAGGCAGCTAGCTTAGCATCAGCTGACGTGTTCCTAGCGCAGTCGCTCGCCAGGTAGGATGTCGAGGTGTAAAAAAAAAAAAAAAAAAAAAAAAACGTCAGTTGACGCAGCGACAGACGTAGACAGGTCGGTTGTTGTTGACTAGTTGCGTTCAGGTAGTAAATATTTAAGGAATCCCGCAGCCGGAAATGAACGCAAACGGAGAAATAAGAGCGGAGGTATAAATAGTGACGTGACACGTCCGAGGCTAATCACAACCATCTGCTAATCGGCTAAACGTCAAACCGGGGTCACATTCACGTCAACTCAACCGGGCACTAGTTAACGTTAACTTAGTTGACTGTTCGTGACGTCACGCGAACGCTGGTTAAAGTGTCGCTGAACCGACGCGGCGGTGAGAAGCCTCGCTGTCGGACGAAGGCAAGCCCGCACCTCCCGGTCCTTGAGGCCCAGCAGCAGCACTTCCTCCATCAGCGTCAGCCGCGTTTCCTTCGAGTCGCCCTTGTCGTCGTCCTCTTCCTCCGCGCGGCGCAGCTCGTCTTCCTCCGCGCCGGACTCCCTCTCCTTCTCGGCGGCGGCGGTGCGGATGGCCTCTGTCCGCCTCTGAACGAGGCCCGCGGTCCGGTGTGTTAGAGAGGCCATGTTCGGTGCTGTGGAACGATCGAATCGGAAGAAAAGCGCCAACCCCGACCAGCCAGAAAGCCGCGCAGCATGTAACCGGAATATTATCGGTGAAAACGGGGAACAGATTTCGGTGGGGGAAAAAACAGCCGTAGGTTAAACTCGGCTCGGTATTCCTACGTCGACTCTGCCCACTTCCTGATCCAACATGGTGGCGCCAGCAGTGACGTAGATGTGAGCCGACCTCAACGTAAACACATCACGCCCGTGGCCTTCAGGGCCGTCGGAAATACCGCAATCAACATAGTGAGACGTTTGATGACCCAAAAGTCAGCAGTTTATCACATTAAATAGATGAATATAAAAGGGTTGACTTCGAGGACATTATTTTAAACTGTAAAGATGGAGTATATTAAATAAATTTAAAACGTCAGATTTGAGTGTGTTGTTCAAATCGTATGTCATATTTACATTTAATTAGCCAATGCTTTTAGAAATTTTGATTAAATATGCTTTATTAATCTAAAAAAATTTTGAAAGCAAACCATATGGTAACCAGTAAGAAAACGTTTTTCAAAATGTAGTTCATGAAATATATTAAAATTTGTATATCAGTTTGATATAAATAAATCCCTTTTTAATTCTAAGGGAAATTCTATATATCTGCTCAAAAAATACATAAATACAAGAGTTGCACAATAACAACAGACCAAGAAAAACACAAGAACAATTGTTGGGACAAATCTTAACATTTTATATTTTCAATTAATTATACACACAATACATTTTTTATTAATTATTGAAAAGATGCATTGCTGACTGTCTCCACATGGTGGCAGGCTGTGAGCAGGACATGAACGACACGTATTCTGGGATTCTTCCACTTCTTTGCAAACTCATCTGTTCTTGAAACTTGATATGACTGAATGATGATTTTAATAAAGTTGCGCAGGAACATAATCTTCATTTTTCACTTTGACTGGATCAGGAAAGGTACATCACAACCCCATAAAATAAATCATTTCCTAAATACAGACGTCAAAGAAAGTCCATAGCGAGACAAACTTGTTCATTATTGCTCATTTGTCATTTTACATTATTTTTTCCTATTTTTTTGTATGGTTAGCGTCTCTGGGTTTCCGGCTGCCCACTGTTAGCAGGAATACTTTGTTATTGGCAGAGGTCCATTTGATGATGAAGCAAATTAAACTGCTCTGCCCTCCACTTGACCTGACTGCTTCTATCTCCTTCTGTCGGACAGACTCCACCGAGTCGCTTCATGGTGATCTGTCGCCAAGGTAGGGCAGAAAAACGGGAGCAACACACAAATGTGTGAAACAACAGGGTGGTTTAGTTAGCATCTGTTTTGTTAGAACAGAAACACAATAAGTCGGGAGCACAAAGCCTGGCCCACAAACAGGCCACTACTAAATGAAGTCCAGTTACCATCGCTGTTCATTACCTACACCTGTGCTTTCTGCTCAGGTGGCAAGAGGATGATTTGTCCCATGGTCTTTAAACGTAGCACAAGCATAAAAGGTCTTTTCCAGGAAGGAGTTTGTCTCCAGATTCTGCATCCATGCAAAGTCAAGAAATTCCACACAAGGAATGATTTTATAGGATTTATTTCATAGGATGAGGACCAGAGAAGTTAATATTTTTAAACAGGCTGATAATTTAGAGATGACATCATAGACATAAACTATGTTGATAGACATTCATTTAATTGTGCGTTTTGTCTTAATGAGTGTATCTGAGGTCTTGAATATCTGTCAAACTAGTAATGATAATAATGTGGCACCAGTTTTTTCTGGGAGGGGGGTCATGGTCAGGTGTCGCATTATTAAGGGTCAAACCAACATGGGGCTGTTGCTTAGGTATAATCAATATAATGAGGCTTTGGTTCCTCTTGTGTCAAGTTTTTTCTTTTAGATGACATAAAATCTGTTGAATGACCTCATTCTAAAAACAGAAGTATGGATGATTCATCAATAAAACAAACGGACATTTATCAAGCTTTACTGAATGGAAGTAACACAGTCTCCTCTGGTAGTAGACCTCACTTCATTTTAAGATCATCTTGTCTTGTATAAACAGGATGTTGTATTTTTTAGATCTGTTCCATCAGTGTCTGCCTTCATTAAAACTCATCAATATAAAGTTGAGTTTTTGGTAAAGCAAATCGATTTAGAATTTAATTTAAAATGATTGAAATCTCATGACTGAGGCATTTGAATTTAATTTTATTCTTAAAAATACTCCAAATATGAAGTACTCAATGTTTGATTAAAACTGTAGCTTGGCTAATTTTACATTCCCTCTCACTTTATAAACTTATGTTTTGCATGTAAAACCTGTATTTTTACAGTAACTCAGCTAAAAAATGAATTTAGTGCAATATAAAATAGAATATTTTTCTCTGAAAGATTACAGTGTAGAAGTACAAACTCAATATTCTTAAGTGCATCAGTTTTTCTGGAGTACTGCAGCGCTTCTATTCACTTCTCCTGACGTTCAGTCTGTCGGTAAACGTGTTGAATGCGTCCCTTTATAAAGACGTAAACCCAAATCCTCTCTGCCAAAGAAGTCGTAACACCACCAGTAACAAACACGGCCTTCTATTCTCAGTAAGTGTGGCCTTAAAAATTCCCTGGAGAAATGATTCCCCAGACAGTCGGAAATATGCCTCGTGTAAACAGCGTCACGGCCGGACAGCTGCTCTGACCATATAGGTAGAAGATCTGAACCCAGTCCAGCCCGAAGAGACGGATCACAGCGAAGCCTGGAATCAGTCAAGTCACTGTGGATCGTGGACGCGTGGAACCTGTCAGACTAAACACGGTTCCAAATAGAGAAGAACCTGAGACACGAGTTGAATCCATTCCCTGACTGAACTCGTATGTCAGACAACATTTAATTTAAAATAACGAACACGGCTTGTATCTCAGATTCTTTCCTCGCATGTCCAACAAAAGCACGGACAGAGTGACGACTCGTATCTCGAGGTCCCACTGCAGATATTTTTAAAGCATGAAATAAGTAGACCTCCTCCATCCAGCCAGGGAAAACCATGTTTCTAAAGGTAAATGTGGGACTCGACATAAATCCGTCCTGCCGTCTCGGCTCATCATCTGCTGCCCCACGGACTCCATCAATAAACCTTCGTGTCCCAGTGAAGCCTGGTGGAGATCTACAGTTTCAAATGATCCGAACAAAACATCTGCATTTTTCACTTAGTGCACGTTTCTCACTGATCCTGCAGTTCTGGTCCTGACAAGGAGGCAGAATGACTCCCCAGAGTCCTGAAGGAGGCCACGCTCAGGCCCATATTGGAGCCATTTCCTGTCTCTGGAGTGGGCAAAGGGTTGACCTTTGGTGCCCCCTGGATGTAAACGCACAAGAACACACTCGCATGTTTGAGACAACACCCCCGTAGAGAGACGTGGAGGACTCACTTACCATTACGGCGGTAAGTGAATTACAGACCCTCTCAATCGGCGCTTCGTCTCCGAACGGCTAACGGCAGAGAAAATATAATTAGCTTTAATAGCTGGTGATGTTCTAAAGCCGCAGAGAAACGCTGGCAGGCTGAGAAAACGCAGAGTCAGTCGTGTGTAGACGGTCCAGAACAAAGATCCTATCGGTTTCCTCGCAGCTTGTTGTAATAATAGGAAACTAGATCGGAAAATAAGCAGAAATAATTGGGGAATTTGCCGTTTATTGAAACAGAAGCCAGGTGTGATTCCTGTTCGGTGTGACAGCAGGTCCAAGGGCAGCCAGGTGGGATCAATAAGTCACAATCAGGCTGATAGCTGCAAAATAATGTCTGCTTCAACATCTGCTCCGGCTCAGCACAATTACAGGAAGTGTTTCGCCTTCGCCCCGTTCACAGGGACATGAATAATAAACACCACGACGAGGCCACGCCGCCATGCCGCCACGCCGCCGAGCACGAATGACCCAGAGATCACAATGACCTCACAGCCGAGGCCGGAGTGCGTGCCGTATCTGGGACACCCATCACATTCCCATAGGTCTGATGGTGTGTTTACACTCTGCAACCAGCCTTTGTTAAGCTGACTCACTGCTGCTGATGTCGTTTCATCGTCACATTGAAAGCAACGCCGCGGCGTCCGCTTCAGGAAGGAGGCGCCGACTGCGAGTCATTTCCTGTATCTGTGAGGCCGACACAGGAAACCCTCTGCTGGAGGAGGAGGATGTGAAGACCCCCCCCCTCCAAAAAAAAACTAGACGTCTCCAACGTGCTCCAACGACGGTCGAGCTACAACCCGTGACATCCGACAGGAAGTACCGCCGTGATGTCATCGTGAACAAGCGCAAATTGTTTGTCAAAACCAGTCTCATCGGACAAGGAACTGATTTTGACAAACGATCCGGATCAGGTTCGATCCCTAACCTGATCCTGGTCCTGATCCTGATGCCGATCCTGATTCCGATCCTGATCCCAATCCCGATCTCAGTCCCGATCCCGATTCTGATCCCAATGCTGATCCAGATCCCGATCCGGATCCCAATGCAGATCCTGATCCCAGTCCTGATTCCGATTCAGATCCTGCTCCTGATGCCAATCCTGATCCCAATCCCGAGTCTGATCCTGATCTAGATCGAGATCCAAATCCAAATCCCGATCCTGATCCAGATCCAGGTCCAGATCCAGGTCCAGATCCCAATCACAGTCACAATCCTGATCCTGATCCCGATCCTGATTCCAATCCAGATCAAGATCCAGATTCTGATCCCAATCACAGTCAAAATCCTGATCCCAATCCCAATTATGATCCTGACCCAGATCCCGATCCAGATTCTGTCACTTCTAGGATGTTCAGTTATTTATTCTTATCTTTCACCATCTTTAATCCCATTTTGCAAAAGCTCAGTGAAAACGTGATCCAGAATCCCTCTGAAAACTGGATTCACCTCAGAGTCCGCTGACCCAGGATTCACCTCAGAGTCCGCTGACCCAGGATTCACCTCAGAGTCCGCTGACCCAGGATCACCTCAGAGTCCCCAGACCCAGGATTCACCTCAGAGTCCGCTGACCCAGGATTCACCGGCGCACAAAGTCCTTCAGAAGCTTCAGGCGACGTTTCAGTCGCCGTTAGCTCAGAGGCTAACGTAAGGTCTTCAGACGCGTCTCCCAAACACTCTGACACTAAAATGTTTTGATTCAGGCAGAAAATGACTTGTTGAAACTCCCTGATAAGATGTGAAGGTCTGGAGTGAGAGTATGAAACCGCTGACATGTGAAAACAAGCAGCGTTCACGTCACGCGTGTGATTGCAGCGAGTGGCGGGAAAAAACCCCCGGAGAGGAACCGAGACAGGAAGTGTTCCTCACTGAGCTTTAGAACCATTTTAAGGTTATTCTTTAGTTGGTTTGCAGTGTAACAGTGAAAATACTGGATTCTTAGCTTCACGTCTTCGTCACGCGTGTGCGTGTTCACGCAGCGGTTTCTCGGAATTCACCAAGCAGAGCTGAAAACGTTCTTTTTTTGTGTGATCCTCCCTTTCCTCCGAGCTCTGCTCGGATTCTGCAGGAAGTCCTGAACAATGGGTTCCCTCCAGAGGTTCTGAAGGCCAGCTGCTAGACGCTCTACACGCCGCGCAGACACACACGTGTCACACGGTAAGGCTCGCACACACACACGCATCTGAAAGTCGATGTTTAGCATGAACGCTACTCAGAACCCTCCGTCGTTAGCGTGGTGACACCTCGACCGTACGCCGATCACATGACCTCGTGGCGACGCGAGGAGGAACCTCGGGTGATCTAAACGCCGCTGTTCCCCTCGGCGCCGGCCGCTAACGACGACCAGATGACTTCACCGTTGGCGGCCAGGGGGGCGGGGCATGTCTGCACCAGACGTGGGATTTGCGGTTGAAGAGGTCCAGCCCTCCTGATCTCAATCATCAACCGGTTGCCCCGGGGGTGGGGGGCGGGGTACCGCAGGGTCAGACTCACACACATGATATTCCCACCACGGCGTACACCTGAGGAGATCAGGCACCTCCCCCCCGCCCCTCCAGACCGGAGCATCTGGGCCTGTCTCCGCCTCCTGAAATCATGATCGCCACTGGAGATGCAGAAAAGCCCCCCCGAGATGAAATCTGTTAAACGTTAACCTCCAAAGTTATGACAGGTATTCAGAAACAACCCCCGCCCCCCCCCCCGAGGGTCACCTGAAGCCGAGGGACGGAGAACAAATTGGTTCAATAAAGTTATTCAAAAATCTTCTTCTTCTACTGTCTGAACTTTGCCTCCACGTTGTAAATCATCCTGGTGGAAGTCTCCTGTATATCGTCTGCCTCCTGAACCCAAAGGTCAAAGGTCATTTTATTCACAAAGACAAAATGGGAGCCTGAAGAAGCCTTTTCTGAAGCTGATTGGACGTCGTTCCATTTCCTGTCCAGATGAACTGACACCAGCATCTGGGAACGACCCACGTTCCTGGAAGTGGTAGGCCGTCGTCGTCACGAGCTCAGGAGCAACGCGTGACTCCGCCCACTGGGGGAGGAGTCACTGCCCGGTGTGTCTGAGGGAGACCTACCGGGATGAAACCGACACTCTGGATCTGTGTTGACAGAGTCGAGGGGTCGCGACCCCATACAGGCCCGGGGTGGGATGGAGCGAAACTCCAGGGGGCTGTCAGCAGCTCAGAGAGGATGATGAAGGCCCTGGAAGGAGGAGGAGGAGGAGGAGGAGGAGGAGGAGGATGAAGAGGCTCTCACTGATGAGCACATGTTGGATTAATGTCTCCTGAGAGGCTGGACGATGACTTTAAAGATGGCGTGTTGATCTCCGGTCACATGATCAGACGCACACATGACCTGGCGCTCAGGACCGTGTGTCATCTCCAGGTCCTTGAAGGCCTTGAAGAGAAACATGAGGGAGAAAAACACGGAAAGCCTTTCTGTCGTCACGTCGTTAGCATGAAGGAACAAACGAAGGCCGTAGACGAGGAGCTCTCCTGGTTCTGGTTCACCTCCACCTTCACGGGGAGACGGGTTCTCCTCCAGGAGGAACTTTTAAATTTAATCTGTCTTTGAGACGAAGCAAATGCAATCTTCCCTCTCTGGTTTTTGTCTCCAGTGTCTCCTGAGGGACACGTCGGCTTCTTCTTCTCCTCCTTCTCCTGTGTGGATGACAAATGGTGTATTTTGACTATTCCTGTTTACTCCCTGCTGCCATCCTGATCAGGACTCCCTGGAGGATTCCGCTCCACTTTACCCACAATCCTCTTGTATACATCACGCATTCCTGTGAGTGGGGGAGGAAGCCTCCCGATCGACCCGTCTGCGAGGGAACATCATCTGTGACGTCAGTTTCCTGCACTTAAAGGACTTTCTGGATCCGGGATGCACCGTTTGCGTGGTTACCTCTGCGACTCAGACGGGCTTCTCTGATTGGACGATAGAAATGCACTGGTCTCCTGTTTGGAGAAAGTTCTGTGAAGTTGAATGAAGATGCCGCTGACCCGTCCGAGGCCTCGAGCGTCGGGATGAAGACCAGAGGACGGGAAGGAAAGCGTTTTTACGATGCTGAGGGGTGTGAGGGGTGAGGAAAGGGGGACACGGGTGAGACGGAAACCGATCGGAGTCTTCCTCGAGCCTCACACGTCTGAAAACAGGAAGCCCTCCTGTGAACTCTGACCTTCCAGTCGTGCACTTCAACCCTTCGTTGTGGCGTAGTCTTCCTCGCTGTGTGCAGGCCGTAACAGTTGAAGTGTTTGAGCAGTAACTAACCGATTCTGTGAGCTACGGCGTCACATGGCGGCCATGTTTGTAGTTCTTTTATGCAGAAATTTGTGACATTTTTATTCACAAGTTGTTTCGTTCGTTCAGGCGTGAAGCATCTCAGCAGCACACAAGAAAACCACAGCGTGAAACGAAACATGAACAGGCCGTACCAGCTGGAACAGGAAGTGACATCATCACAGAGGGGCGGGTTTATATTCTAATTTAATCTGCATTTGTTCTTCATGTTTTGTTTTTATTGTATTTCAGAAGTGTTTGGGGTTCGATCCGGCAGCGATCCAGAGGAACGTTTCCTGTGAACACACCTTGAACTTCCCATGAGAACTGTTTTCTCACCAGTTGCCCCCGGAGCCATAAATCTGCCCCCAGAGGGTTTCAGCCTTTCACTCTTGGTGCAACAGGATTGTGATTCTGGTGTAAAGTTTTATTCCAGGTTGTGACTGGGATCTGACTGGCGTGAACAAACCTCATATGTAGACAGTTGTAACCACACACACACACACACACACACACACACACACACACACACACACACACACACACACACACACACACACACACACACACACACACACACACACACACACACATAATTTTACTTGCTTATGTGGGTGAAATTTAACATTAACTAAAAAAAATTTTAATTTCAAAAAGTTTTTGTGATTGAAGGGAAGTCTTTCACTTAAAATTATGATTAATTTACTAATAATCTCTCTCTGTGCTCCTGACCAAAGCGCACAAACGTAGCTCATATAGTCCTGCGTAAAAACGAACTCCTCTCAATGCTCCTCCTCTTCCTCCTCCTCCTCCTCCTCCTCCTCCTTCTCCTCTTCCTCCTCCTCCTCCTCCTCCTCGCTCTTCTGCATCTGTCCAGTCCGCTCATCAGAGCGACACGCAATGGAACGGAGCTCATCCGTCGCGGTGGAGTCATCGTGAAGGTGGACCGTGGACCGTCACAGGCAGGAAATGCCTCCTGCGCTCCTTTAGCGGCTCCGCTTCTGTGTTGGTTTGACGCGGCGCGTAAGGAGAGGAGAAAGTCTGTGGAATAAGTGAAGCTCCGGGACAGCGGTGCGTCAGGATGCTCGGAACCAGCGGCCGGTTCGCTTTGCGGGCAGCAGCAGTCGTTGGTGAGTGAACGCCGAGACGGGGTAGCGCGTCTGCGCCGTTTACGCATGAAATAACGAGGATGGCGCGTCTTTTGCGCACGGCAGTTTCGCTCTTCTCAGTCTGGTGCGACTGAATGCACCCATTAAGGGTGTCACTCACTGAAAGGTGGTGCAACAGTGTCCCCGTCAAATGCCCCGCAATACTTTCCGATGTCATTTCTCAGCGGTTTGGCGCTCCAGGCGCGGCTTTGACGCGTAATTGGCACATTAGTGTCCGTCACATGACGGCACGGAGCTCTAATTGAACGGTGCACGTCCCGGTGTTCACGGACCAGCGCTGCAACTTCATGGAAAAATAATCCTCCTCTAATGAAGCGTTTGTGCAGCGTCATCGTGTCGAACCGAACCGAACGGAACCGAACGGAACCGGAAGATCACGTGGATGAAAAAGACGTTCCAGTGATGACCTGGTCTGAATTTAAACTTAAAAGTGGATTTGATGTTTTAGTGCCAAAACGCTTCAAAACGGTGATGATAGAAAGTACCGGGAACCAACCGGACACACACACACACACACACACACACACACACACACACACACACACACACACACACACACACACACACACACACACACACACACACACACACACACACACACACACATCTCCTTCCCGTACACCGAGAGGAAGAAAGAAAGTTTATCTCATTCCTTCACGGACATGTGATGGACATTAGAGAATTGAGTTAGAGGTGTGTGTGTGCGTGCGCGTGCACGTGTGTGTGTGTGTGTGTGTGTGTGTGTGTGTGTGTGTGTGTGAGAGAGAGAGATCAGGTGCATTAACTTCCCTAATTCTGACCCACACGTGACCTCTTGAAGTCGGTTCCACCTAAGACTGACTCGCCCTGAACGCACAGAGGTTGGGAGACGCAGTCCAGGTGAGCAGTATGACATCACCCAGGTAACACCTGGGGGTCACACAGGTGACGTCACACTGCACCCCTCGTGGTCATGGCGTTGGTTTGAGACCACCGGACTTTGTCGCAGAGAGAGGAAGGGTGGAGAACCCAACTCCAACTGATTTAGATTCCTCAGCATTCCTTACTGGGATGTTCTCACGTCTCCGATGGGAATCTGTTCTTGGAGAGCAGCAGAAGAGATGGAAGCCTGTGAGGTCAAAGGTCACAAGACTTCAGACATTAAAGCTGGGAGTTGAATTTATCAGTCTGAGGGCTGAACGGCCATCGCCCTCATTAGGAACACGGACATAGGTTCAGATTTCACGTGACATGTTAAAATGACTCAGCGGATATCAAACTCAGTGACCAGTTTTCTCTGATGTCACTTCCGGTGGCCTTTTGGTATTTCCTGATGACATCATCGGCAACGTTTCCTCCTTCTTTTCTTCACATCTCTGTGAAATTCTGAGCGGGAAATAAACCCAATTGTGTAGCTCCAGTAGGAACTAAATGATGTAGGAACCAATGTTGTCCTCCTGTAGGAACTAAATGATGTAGGAACCAATGTTGTCCTGTAGGAACTAAATGATGTAGGAACCAATGTTGTCCTGTAGGAACTAAATGATGTAGGAACCAATGTTGTCCTCCTGTAGGAACTAAATGATGTAGGAACCAATGTTGTCCTCCAGTAGGAACTAAATGATGTAGGAACCAATGTTGTCCTCCAGTAGGAACTAAATGATGTAGGAACCAATGTTGTCCTCCTGTAGGAACTAAATGATGTAGGAACCAATGTTGTCCTCCTGTAGGAACTAAATGATGTAGGAACCAATGTTGTCCTCCTGTAGGAACTAAATGATGTAGGAACCAATGTTGTCCTCCTGTAGGAACTAAATAATGTAGGAACCAATGTTGTCTTCCTGTAGGAACTAAATGATGTAGGAACCAATGTTGTCTTCCTGTAGGAACTAAATGATGTAGGAACCGATGTTGTCCTCCTGTAGGAACTAAATGATGTAGGAACCAATGTTGTCCTCCTGTAGGAACTAAATGATGTAGGAACCAATGTTGTCCTCCAGTAGGAACTAAATGATGTAGGAACCAATGTTTCCTGGTCAGGTTTCTGTCAGGAAGCATTAACTGAGGCTGACGCTGAACTCTGAATGTTTTACTAGTTGATGTTAACTATTGGTGGATTAACTGAGAAACTTCCTGAAATCAAACAGACATCAAACATAAAGGGGCGTGTCTGACTGCTGATGAGCAGGAAGTGACATCAGCACATCATTCATGTCAGTGTGGTGGAACACCTCAGTGGAGTAAAGCTGGGCTTAGCCTCTACACCCCCCAGGAGAAAATTCATTCAGAGGTACAGATGTTGAAGTTACATTACGGTACTACAGGATTTTATTATTATGGGATGTTTTAATGTCATGTAATTGTTTCTGGTCAGTCTAAGGGAATAAAACTTTAGTATTTAGAGTAGTAATGAGATTACTTTAGTATTTAGAGTAGTAATGACATTACTTTAGTATTTAGAGTAGTAATGACATTACTTTAGTATTTAGAGTAGTAATGACATTACTTTAGTATTTAGAGCTGTAATGACATTACTTTAGTATTTAGAGCTGTAATGACATTACTTTAGTATTGAGAGCAGTAATGACATTTTAATGGAGATTAGAAATTCAAAATTTATCGTGAATAATTATTTTACAAACAGCCTCTCAGAACCAGTTGAGGCCTACATGAAGTTTAGATTTTTTGCGCATTGGTTTCCTGACGTTGAACAGATCAAATCAGCAGCCGGACCTCATCATGGGTTCTCAGCAGGTCGTCACATGACTCATCTGAGTCCTTATGTGTAACAGGAGGTGATGTCTCCAGGCCCGTCCTGATAAAGATGAGCTTGTGCGTGTTGTGAAAGTGGAGGCAGGAAGTGACAGAACAGAGGAGAGAATGGTTTGTTAAAACCACAACCACCCCCCCCCCCCCCAGACGGCCGTGAGCGTCATCTACAAAGTGGAGGTGATAAAACCACCGAGGCGTTGCTTTAATGGCTGTTATTAACATGCTGCAGTTAGTCGTTATCACGCCTCTTGTATGTCAGCACACGTGAACATGTTGTGACCAGCGTGTGTCATGTGACTCCAGGATTGATCTCCACGCAGCGTTTGAAAAGCCGATCGTCTTCTGAGTGCCCCCCACCCCCACCCCCCATGGAGATGCGGCATCACATCGGTTTAAACCTCCAGGAAGGTCACGGAGGTCACAGCCGTGGAACGCTGTGAAAGCATTCACGTGTTCTTCACCCTTCATCGCTCGCCATCACGCTTCCTTTGGCCCCCCGTCCCGTCGGGGTGTGGTCCATCCATCCATGTTCTGTAGGCGAGAAGATCGCAATCGTCAGTTTGATTCGACCAACTCACCCCAGCTGCATATTCCTGGAGGAACCTGGAGAGAACCCACAAGAGGGGGGAGCCTGGGGGGATCTCTGACGGGTAAAGAGGTCAGAGGTCAACGGATAGCGATCCGTCTGTAGCCTCATTCTGGTCAACCTGGATTCTTACGCCTCACAAACGTTTGACGACCAAACGTTCAGATTATGGTCTGCTTTTAACCCTTTAAAACTGAACCACAAACGAAGTCCAGAAAATTCGGTCTCAATGGAACCGCCTGACAGATATGTCCAGAAAATTAACATAAATTTGTATATGTGAGCTTTAATTAGTGTAATTATTGCTAAATCCGCAAAAAAAAATTTTTTGCGTGTCTGGTTCTGATGAAGCCGATCAAAACCGGATTCATCCGGTTCACACAGTCTTTAAAATCTGAATTCATGTCGCTGGTGCTCTGGAAACTGACCCATCGTCTGAAGGAGACGGTGGCTAATGGAACACAGAGGTGGAGTGTCTCTGAAACTTCTGCAGAGGAACCATTAATCTGATAAACCGTTAAACCATTAAATCGTTAATCTGTTAAATTGTTAATCTGTTAAACCGTTAAAGCGTTAATCTGTTAAACCGCCAATCTATTAAATGGTTAATCTGTTAAACCATTAAATAGTTAAACTGTTAATCTGTTAAACCATTAAATAGTTAAACTGTTAATCTGTTAAACCATTAGACAGTTAAACTGTTAATCTGTTAATCTGTTGGTTAAACCTTCTCGTTCCCCAGAATCCACGTTAATTCAAAACCTCTTTTTGTGGGTGAAGCAACAAACATGAGGAAACATTTCCTGGTTTGTCCCCCTGTGTGCCAACGGAGACCTCAAAACAGCTTGTCTGGAAGAAACACACACACACACAGACACACACACACACACACACACACACACACACACACACACACACACACACACACACACAAAACACTTGTTACCTGCAAAGCACCGATAGCTTTAGATGTTGAATCCTGGTGTGATATGTGTTCTGTGTGTGTGTGTGTGTGTGTGTGTGTGTGTGTGTGTGTGTGTGTGTCTGTGTGTCTGTGTGTGTGTGTGTGTGTGTGTGTGTGTGTGTGTGTGTGTGTGTGTGTGTGTGTGTGTGTGTGTGTGAGTGTAAACCAGAGTATTGCTGCATCTGTGCACCAGGCCTTTCCTCCGCCCCGCCCCCTGCCCTCGTCCCCTCCCACTTAGATCCATCCATCAAACTGGCATCATCGAGTGGGGGAGGGGGGTGAGGCCATGGGGTGGTGGAGCGGAGGGGGGTGGGGCGGTGGCGTCTGCCTGGGGCAACATGTTCACATTAACCTCTGCAGCGAGAAGCCAGCAAGACAACCACCATGCCCCCCCCCCCACTCCCATGAACGGCCCCGCCCCCCCTGGGAAAGAGGGGCCGGTCCTTTTGCCTGATGTAAATCACAATCAGCCAATTAGCCCGTTACCGCCGGCGACCTAAACTTCAGATGGACCCACAGAGAGTTAGAGTCTGAACTGATCTGGAGTCAGATCATCAATGTTCATCAATCATCAATGAATCTGATTATCCTGCAGAAAAGAGGGATTTGAAAAGACTTTGAAGCTAAATGGAATGCGGCCGGCAGCACCTGTGTTCACCTGAGAAGACCTCAGCAGCAGTTTCACGGACGTTTACGGGTGATGTTTGATCTGGAAACCGCTGATCTATTTTCGAGACATGACGAGATGTGTTGAGACATGACGATATGAGATAAGATATGATGAGATTAATCATGACGAATGATGAGATGAGACATGATGAGATAAGACATGATGAGGTGAGATGAGATGTGATGAGATGAGGTAAGGTGAGATGAGACGTGATGAGATGATTGGAGACTCGATGAGACGAGATAAGATATGATGAGATGAGATGAGGCATGATGAGATGAGACATGAGATGAGTTAGCATTTTACGATCTTTGCATTAAACACGGAGGTGCTAGTTAGCAACAACTGAGCTAACCTGATCCACATGTCAGCTCTGAGCGCCGTCTGATCGGCTTCGGTTTTAGCATCGATCCACCCCACCAGGCGCTCCGTTATGATTCCCCTGTCACTAATTAAAATCCTGATCAATGTCTCCGTCTGGAGATTAATGATTTAAACACAGCGAGCATAATTCAAACGAAGCACCGCCTTCAATCCGCTGCGATGAAGGTTTGTGTTACCAACATGTTATCTAGCTCTTCTTCTGCTCATTGGAGGGTTCTCCGGACCGACGGATGTCTGCACCTGGACCTGTCCATCAGGTCCTCGTTTGCGTTTCCTCTTAAAACCTAATTTTCTTTCTATGTCTTTGTAAAATAAACCTGTGCTGATGTTCTCAGAGGTGATGATGAGCAGGAATCTGAGTTTATCCGCCGCCTCCTGGGTGCAGTATCTTCTATTGCCTCCCAGCAGGACGGCGGTGTGATTATTTTTGCATGTTCCTTAGTAGATCTTTAGGGAGGTCGTCCGTCGACCCCTGGGTGGGTGTATTTTTAGTTCATCCAGAGGTGTTTGATGTGTCCCCGACGCCGCCTCCTCCCAGCTGCACCCTGTCTGTTAAATATGCTGCCATCAGCAGATTTAAGGCGTGTTACCCTCAGCGTTCTGGTTGGGAGTTTGTCAACCACCCCTGTGGAATGCTGGGAGAACGCGGGGGTGATGAAAGCTTTGACAGCCGTCTGGGGGATGATGTCATGCGTGGGTCACGGCTTGTAAGCAGACATGTTTTCTGCACCAGAACTCCTGAGACGACATCTGGTGTTTCCAGTAAGGGAAACCCAACACCACCAAGCCGACACGTTCAGTCAATGAATGAAAGGATACGAGGAAGCAGGATGGAAGGAGGGATGGAAGGAGGAAGACTGACAGGAGGAAATGAGAGTAGAGAGGTGGATGATGTACGTTTGGGAAAGGGAGAGTGAGTTAATTAATGGGTGGAGGAGAGGAAGCAAACTGAAAAAGGAGGGTTGGAAGAGGTGGCTGGGGTCACGCTAATGGTGTGGCTAACTGGTTGGCTGGTACAGCATGTGAGCATTTTATCATGTCCTAACATGGATGGGTAGATTGACTCAACAAAGTGACACGACTGCAGATGACAGATGTTCATGTTTGAATCAACTGGTTTGTAAGATTTTCTGACAGCTGATGAGATGAGACATGGTGAGATGAGGTAAGATGAAACACAATGAGATGAGAAACGGTGAGATGATACATGATGAGATGACGCATGATGAGATGAGTTGAGACATGATAAGATACGATATGATGAGATGAGAAATGATGAGATGAGACATGATGAGATCAGACGTAATGAGATCAGACGTGATGAGAGGAGATACGACATGAGATAAGACTTGATGAGGATGAGCTGAGGCATGATGAGATGACACATGATGAGATGAGATATGATGAGATGAGATATGATGAGATGAGATGAGACATGATGAGCAATGAGCAGCGACTCAGCAGAAAACCTACCAAACGATAATGAAGTCAACGTCAGCAGAGCTAAAGCTCGTCAGACGTGGGGCGAACCGGTCCTGACTGGATCGCACAGGAAGAGTTCTGCTGATGAAAGAAGAAGAGACTGAAAATCAGACTGAAGATGGACTGTCAGGAGAGATTTATGGAAAGAAGGGCGGCGGCAGAAAACAGAAAGATAAAAAGAAGAGAAATCTGGAAAGATTCCTGCTTCATACATTTTTCATTCTCTAAGGCCGCCAGAGCACGAAGCTGCCCACCTCTCCCTCCGTAAACAGCATCACATGGTGGGGAAGGTTCCAGCCCCACCCAAAGACGTTTGTTTTTTTCCTTTGACGGGTCAAAAACCAGATCGTCATAAAAACATCAATCTGTTCCCTCTTTCAACTCTAATGCATGTGTCAAACTCAAGGCCCGGGGGCCAAATGTGGACCTCTACATCATTTTATGTGAGCATAAAAGATCAGTGTCTAAAAAAATAAATAGGTCAAAAGTGTGCTTTGACCAAAAACTACATTTCCCACAATGCAGTAGTTCAGCCCATTTTAACTCTTACAAAAACGTTGTGAACAAAGTTAATGTCCTAACTTGTGATGTTATTTTTCTTTATTGATTGATAGTTTGATCCTTGATTGATGGAGTTCTGTGGGTTTAATAACCTGACAAATGAAAAGGATTTATGTTAGAACAGAGAAACAAACAAACATGTTTTTTCTGTCTAACTGTAATGTTTGGAACTAGAATCAGTCAGAAATTCAGTTATTTAACATTAAGGAGTAGTTACATTTAGTTACATTTATTAGTTACATTAAGGAGTAGTTACATTTAGTTACATTACACTGAGTTACATTTAGTTACATTTATTAGTTACATTAAGGAGTAGTTACATTTAGTTACATTACACTGAGTTACATTTAGTTACATTTATTAGTTACATTAAGGAGTAGTTACATTTAGTTACATTACACTGAGTAACATTTAGTTACATTTATTAGTTACATTAAGGAGTAGTTACATTTAGTTACATTACACTGAGTTACATTTAGTTACATTTATTAGTTACATCTGGCCCTTTGAGGACAGCCGTTATGCTGATGTGGCCCTCAGTGAAAGTGGCGTTGACCCCCCTGCTCTAATGGATGCTTCTCTGATTCTGTCTCCTCCCCATGATTAAAGGTGTGATTGGGGGTCATTAAACAACGACGTTTCCTGCAGCTGCTGATTTGCGTGAAGCTCTAAAGCTGATTATAGTCATGTGGACGTGTTACAGATGAGCAGGTGCGGGCAGGGCGTGGCGTCACCGCTTTGAAGCCTACAGGTGCTGACTGGGGGGGGGGTTTACAGCCGGTTTGAGGTCCGACAGGCCAACAGGTGCTAATCCGTGCGGCTTTTCCTGCCTGAAGCATCCGTCGGATCCCATTGGGCTGCTTTGGTTTGACGACTTGCAGAATCATTGGTGGAGGAGGTCTGTTCTGCTTTTACTGCTGGTTGGTGTCGCTGACAGGCTGCAGGCGTCGCCCAGGATGCCACAGGGCTGTTAGCCATTAGCCGTTAGCTGAGGTTGTTCATCATCTCAGTTGGTAGGGTACGTCCGGATTCCTCAGAGGCTGAGGAGGTCACATGACAACAACCGGTCACATGACTCATAGCAGCGATGAAACAGCGCTCCACAAACCGAGAGTCCGCCGCCAAACGGACGACGTTCTGCTGAGATTCAGGACTCAACTTTACTTCAGCTCAGTCTGAGATGAATGGAAAGGGTCCGCTTGGCCCAAAGCCATCTGATATCAGCAGGATTAGCGTTTTGAGTGTGTGTCTGTGTGTGTGTGTGTGTGTGTGTGTGTGTGTGTACATGTGGTTTTGAGGGGATGTATAATCTGGTTAATATGAACAGGAAATGGATCTTCCCTGAGGGATGGAGGGGGTAGAAACTGAAGGATAATATATCCAATGTAGGACTGTAAAGAAGAGCCACACCTGAAATCCATGTCTCCTGCTGATTGGCTGTTTTTAAATGAAGGTGGAGTCTGACGTAATTATATGGAACTCATGCTGCTAAGCCTTGTACAGGTCTGCTCTGCAGACAAACTGATCCCTGTTTGTTTTGTCTGTCTGTGTGGTTTAGATCCAGTCTGATAATTTAGAGTCTGGAAAGGATGAGATAGGACAGGATAGGACAGGATAGGATAGGACAGGATAGGATAGGATAGGACAGGATAGGATAGGATAGGATAGGATAGGATAGGATAGGATAGGATAGGATAGGACAGGACAGGACAGGATAGGATAGGATAGTGTAGGATAGGATAAGATAGGATAGTGTAGGATAGGATAGGATAGGACAGGATAGGATAGGATGAGATAGGACAGGACAGGATAGGATAGGATAGGATAGGACAGGATAGGACAGGACAGGATAGGATAGTGTAGGATAGGATAAGATAGGATAGTGTAGGATAGGATAGGATAGGACAGAACAGGACAGGACAGGATAGGATAGGATAGTGTAGGATAGGATAGGATAGGATAGGATAGGATAGGACAGGACAGGATAGGATAGTGTAGGATAGGATAAGATAGGATAGTGTAGGATAGGATAGGATAGGACAGAACAGGACAGGACAGGACAGGATAGGATAGGATAGTGTAGGATAGGATAAGATAGGATAAGATAGGATAGGATAGGATAGGATAGGATAGGATAGGATAAGATAGGATAGGATAGGATAGGACAGGACAGGACAGGACAGGACAGGATAGGATAGGATAGTGTAGGATAGGATAAGATAGGATAGTGTAGGATAGGATAGGATAGGACAGGACAGGACAGGACAGGACAGGACAGGACAGGACATGACATGACATGACATGACATGACATGACATGACATGACATGACAGGACAGGACAGGACAGGACAGGACAGGATAGTGCAGTGTAGTGTTGTTGAAGGATTCGCAAGTGCAAAAACACCTGACAGGGACCGTGACGTGAAAGCTCCTTCAGTGGCCCCCATAGGATAGGATAGGATATGATAGAATAGGATAGGGTAGGGTAGTTTAGGATCGGATAGGATAGGATAGGGTAGGGTAGGGTAGGATAGGATAAAATGGGTAGGTAGGATGGGATAGAATAGGGTAGGATAGGATAAAATGGGGTAGGTAGGATGGGATAGAATAGGGTAGGATAGGATAGAGTAGGGTAGGGAGGATAGGATAGGTGGGATAGGATATGGTAGGGTACGATAGAATAGGATAGGTAGGATAGAATAGGATAGAGTAGAATAGGATTGGATAGGATAGGATAGGATAGGGTAGGGTAGGGAGGGTAGGATAGGATAGGGTAGGATAGGATATGATGGGCCAGAATAGGGAAAGACAAGATGCCATTTAATGGGATGAAACAAGACAGGAGGAACTTCGGCATAACTCCAGATGGTAGAGCACCGTTTGGTTTCAGTAGGATAATAAAACGTCATCAACAAAGAACAAATAGCGTCTCTTGTCGCGCCTCCACGTATGTGGTCTTCGTCCTCCTCTGTTCTCCTCTCATGTCCGGGAATTGAGTAAATGCGACTGGAGGAATTCCCTGGATGAAGGCTGTGATTGTGGAGCAGCACAATGAGCCGGGATGGATTTATATAGACCCTCTGTGATATGAAGTCACACAGACCCCACTGTACAGCAGCAGAGAGGCAGCCATTGTCCCTCGGGTCAGATCGACCCGGGCCGCAGCGCTTCACATTCAAGTCCCAAATTCCTCCAGTGTGTGTGTGTGTGTGTGTGTGTGTGTGTGTGTCCATCCTCCTCATCACTGCATACACACACACACTGTACGACTGAATCCACTTGATACCATTACAGTCACACCCGTCCCACCTCTATTCGTTCCTTCATTCGTTTATTCATACGTATGTTTATTCTCAGTTGGTGGCGTTTTTGTGTAACTCCATTTGTGTGTGTCTGCAGTGCTGCTGGCGTGTGTGTTCTCCTTCAACGTGGACCAGAAGAACGGCCTGTCGTTCAGCGGGCCGCTGGAGGACATGTTCGGCTACACCGTCCAGCAGTTCCAGAACAGCGAGGGGAAATGGTGAGCGCCATCAAACGAACGCCGTCCCATCATATCCATCACCTTCCACCAAGACGTGACCCCCACCCCCCCCTGTCTCACTGATGCTGGTGAAACGCGAGCTTGTGTTGTGGGGAATGAAGGAAGTTAGGTCGGTGAAACAAACCTGGCATGGCTCAAGTCTGCAGCGAAGGCAGTTAGATAAAGATCTGGAATACACGACAAGAATCAAAGGGTTAAATAAAGTAGAACCTGAGATACTGACTGAACCGTAAGATAACATTTAAAATAACTAAAATCATTTTAATCCATTCCAGTCTTGTAGAAAAGCCCTAAAATCCCTAAATTGTGAATAAAAAACATATTTTTATCAACCAACAGACATGCAGACTTTACCTGTGAATGATTAATTATATATAAGTTACGTAAAGAATGAAAAGAAACGCAAAAGTCACGAGAACACACCAGCTACATCTTTACTCCACCAACAAGAACGAGATCCGGTCTCACTGATGTTGTATCCATCCGCCAACACGTGGTGATTGGCTGCTGCCTGCCCTCTGTCATCGACGCTGATGCGATCTCGTTGTGTCGTACTCTCTCTGCTCTTTCTGGCTCGTCCATATCTCGCTCGGCGATGCTATCATCATCTCAGACTCCCTCCACCCTGTGGGTGCAGCATTCAGGAGGTCTGACCGCAGGAGATTCAACAAGTTAAACTCAAAACCAGAACGTCTAGAAATCTTAATGAAGCTGTAACCGTGAAGACGCCGCCCGCTGCTGTAATGAGGGTGTGTGTGTTTACGGCTCTAGCTGTTAACCAGAAACTACCCACCAGAGTCTCCGCGCACCGACGCTGTAAATACACCGAAACCAAGCGTCCGTGGCTCGTAGGCCAAACTGTGTGGGAGCCTGTTTGGAAACCCTCGTTAAAAGTTTGTAGAGTGTGGTTAACAGCTCTCTCTCTTCTCCACGTCCCTCCATCTGCTAGCCGCTATCTTTATCTGCTGGTTCTGCTTCCAACCTGTTGCAACATCGGATTCTTTCCCACATAACACCAGACGTCTCCCATTCAGCTCTGCAGCCACGATCTTATCCGCCTTCCACCAGATCGGTTACGGTAATTCAGTCGGCGCTAATCAGCGGAGGCAGCTGTGGCCGAAAGTCCAAAAGTTCCCTCAGAACGGTTCTGCCCTACTTTGTTGGAGAAAAAGCATTACAGCGTGATGAAGGACTGATGGATGAAGCTGAACCGTGAGAGATGTGTGGGGTGACCGGGAACAGAGGAGAGGAATAAATTAAATGGATGAACAGAACGAAGGAGAAGGTTGTGAGGAAATGAGAAGGTGGGGCCGTCAAACCGGAGATGATATGTATCCCTACGCACCCCCACGTGGGAGGATATTAGTGAGATGGCGATCAGGAGGTGACGGAACGCATAGGTTGCCCCCAACAACTGGGAGGCGACCCACTGATTAGTCACAGATGTCTCACCAGGCCTCAGCCGCTCCTCGTGCACCTCGAGGTGGAGCTGTGGAAAATGTGGAACATGTGGTGGAGGCGGTTCACGGGGGTATCCTTCCACCCCGGTCCCTCCGGACCAGAGCAGAGAAAGTATGAAACGTCCATGCTAAGATAAGCTAACCAGCAGCAGTTGGCTCAAATCCCTCCCTGCTTTGTGTTGTGTCGGTGGAAGGTGATGGTTGTACGGCCAGCTGTGTTGTCCTGCCTGTGTTGTACTGCCTGTTGTACTGCCTGTTGTACTGCCTGTTGTACTGCCTGTGTTGTACTGCCTGTTGTACTGCCTGTTGTACTGCCTGTGTTGTACTGCTTATGTTATACTGACTTGTACTGCCTGTGTTGTACTGCCTGTTGTACTGCCTGTTGTACTGCCTGTGTTGTACTGCTTATGTTGTACTGACTGTTGTACTACCTGTGTTGTACTGCCTGAGTTGTACTGCCTGCGTTGTGCTGCCTGTGTTGTACTGCTTATGTTATACTGACTGTTGTACTGCCTGTGTTGTACTACCTGTTGGACTGCCTGAGTTGTACTGCCTGTGTTGTACTGCCTGTCTTACTGTCTGTGTTGTACTGCCTGTTGTACTGCCTGTGTTGTACTGCCTGTTGTACTGCCTGTGTTGTACTGCCTGTTGTACTGCCTGTGTTGTAATGCCTGTGTTGTACTGCCTGTTGTACTGCCTGTGTTGTACTGCCTGTTGGACTGCCTGTTGTACTGCCTGTTGTACTGCCTGTTTACCGTGCGTCTGAGAGGACTGCAATTTCATCTGTGCTGTACGTCATGCATATATGGTACATTTGACAATAAAGCTGACTTTGACTTTGACTTGGGTCCACATAGCAAAGGTTAGGCTTAGGAATGGTTCTCCTGGTGTTGGTGGCGTTCCTCAGGGCGTAGCGTGTTCTCCAGGGCCCATTAGAGTCCAGGAATGTTAATGAGCCCCAGAGTTTGGAGGCTTCTTTCTGTCATCGGTTTGCTGATGGTGTGTTTAACGCAGAAACATTTAAACTGTGCTTGATATCTCCATTTGTCACGTTTCCAGGGAACCAGTGACATCTTCTCTTTAATTATCCAGGGTTCTGATTGGATCGCCGCTGTCGGGACAGCCAGCTAAACGGACAGGGGACGTCTACAAGTGTCCGGTTGGAACGGGGAACAGCACGTGTGTCAAACTGGAATTACCAAGTAAGAAAACCGTGTGTGTGTATGTGTGTGTGTGTGTGTGTGTGCGTGTGTGTGTGTGTGTGTGTGTGTGTGCGTGCATTATAAGTCGACTGTATGTTTACGCATCTCATCCTGTGGGGAGGAAGCGAGGCCCATCAGAACAGGAAGACAGTAAATAAACAAGGTTTTAAGGTTTCATCCTTCCAATATTGTCTTCATTAATCACACAAACACAACTTAGCTCCCAGTCAAGCGTCTGCAAAGCTTTTATTGGTGGTCGGCTGCAGAACGGGATGACATGGGTTCAGACTTTAACAAGAAAACTCATGATAATAAACCAGAGTTTCAGTTCTCCTCTGTTTAGAATCGTTTTATTAATCAGAGAGGGTTTTATTTGTTATGTTGGATGAGACAAATAAAAACCTCAAATCTAACAAATTCAGGTTTATTCTGGAACACATCCAATAGGTTCTGCTGGTCAGAACCAACCCAACTAGGAGGGGTTCACGACTTCAGAGCTGCAGCAGAACCTGAGGGATGTATTCAGACACCAATCAGTCAGATGCATGAATGAAAAGTCCAACAGGACAATCTTGATGATGATGATAATGATGATGAGGATGATGAGGATGATTTCACTGAAGGACACGCCAGGTCTGGTTCAGGCTTCGCGTCAGGCTGGTCTGAATTTGGACTCCTACAGTAAACCAGAGCTAAAAGCCAAACCACAATTAGAAAGCTTAAATTTGTGTGGTTGTAAAATCGTGTTTCCATCCAACTCATAAAACGTTGTGCTGTTTGTGTCGGCACGGTAACGTGTGATGAAACGCTGGCAGCGCCTGCCTTCACATCCTGTTTGGAAAACTCAACCCAAATGACAGCAATAAAAAAATAATCCGCCGGCTGCAGCTTTGCATAAATATCAACCCGAATAGGAAGACACACGAACCGGTAAATGATGCGCTTAGAGCACATGTGACAAACTCAAGGCCCCAGGGGCCAAATGTGGCCCTCCACATTATTTCATATGGCCTGCGAGAGCATGAACGGTCAGAGTGTCTAAAAATAAATAGGTCAAAAGTGTGCTCTGACTAAAAACTACATGTCCCACAATGCAGTAGTTCAGCCCATCTTAACTTTGACTAAACGTAGTGAACAAAGTTAACGTCCTAACTTGTGTCTGGTGTTATTTTTCTTTATTGATTGATAGTTTGATCCTTGATTGATGGAGTTCTGTGGGTTTAATAACCTGACAAATTAAAAGGATTTATGTTAGAACAGAGAAACAAACAAACATGTTTTTTCTGTCTAAAATTCAGTTATTTAACATTAAGGAGTAGTTACATTTAGTTACATTACACTGAGTTACATTTAGTTACATTTATTAGTTACATTAAGGAGTAGTTACATTTAGTTACATTACACTGAGTTACATTTAGTTACATTTATTAGTTACATTAAGGAGTAGTTACATTTAGTTACATTACACTGAGTTACATTTAGTTACATTTATTAGTTACATTAAGGAGTAGTTACATTTAGTTACATTACACTGAGTTACATTTAGTTACATTTATTAGTTACATTAAGGAGTAGTTACATTTAGTTACATTACACTGAGTTACATTTAGTTACATTTATTAGTTACATTAAGGAGTAGTTACATTTAGTTACATTACACTGAGTTACATTTAGTTACATTTATTAGTTACATTAAGGAGTAGTTACATTTAGTTACATTACACTGAGTTACATTTAGTTACATTTATTAGTTACATTAAGGAGTAGTTACATTTAGTTACATTACACTGAGTTACATTTAGTTACATTTATTAGTTACATTAAGGAGTAGTTACATTTAGTTACATTACATTTAGTTACATTTATTAGTTACATCTGGCCCTTAGAGGACAGCCGTTATGCTGATGTGGCCCTCAGAGAGGTTGTGGAGTCAGATCTGATGTGATCCCAGTTTGCAAAGTTCACCAGAGACAAAGCGTGTTCAGTGTTCAGCTCCTCGCACGGAGGCGTCATGAGGAGGCGTTCTTATCAGATGGGTAAGAACCAACAACAACACGCATTAAGACTGTTTGCATCTGATGAAATGTGCTTCACAGGGACAGAAATGGGTTTTAGTTCTTGGCTAAGATAAAAAACTATCACTGTTGAGGAGATGTTAAAGTTATAAGTGGCTGCTAATGAGCATCAGATTATCAAATATCCAAAATACCCCCAAGGATGTTGGTGAAGAGATTGATGGGAAATTGAAAAGGCAGTAAAAAAAAAAAAATCCGAAGCATTCCTGAGATGAAGCAACAGCTCAACACAAAAAGCTAATTCCAGCCACATGTTGGATTTAATGGTTTGATTGTTGTTTTGTGCTCTGCATCCCTTTTAATTACCGTAAGCGGCACACACACACACATACACACACACACACACATGTAATGAAACATACTATTTTCACCCACATGTCAGGAGTTATTTCTTCTCAGATGGAAGTGGGGAAGGAGGGTTAGCGCCCTTCCTGTGGGAAAATACAGAAGAGGAATTCCTCCAGCTGCTCTTCTGTGTTTGTCTCGCTGTGTTTACTCATCCATATTTTCCTCAGAAAACACAACTGTTCCCAACTTACATGAAGTCAAGGAGAACATGACCATGGGAACCACGCTGGTGACCAATCCCAACGGAGGATTCCTGGTGAGGAACAAGTCTCTTGTCCATGCTATAGAAGTGCTTTTTTGTCAATGATCCCGTCCAAACACAAAAGCAGGGCTGGAGCTGTACAGTAAATGTTCCCTGGACCTTTGCTCCGTTTGGGAGCCGTGGGCTCGACCCTCCATGTTTCTCAGTGAGGCTTCATGTCCTGGGAATGTAACAGGATGCTGAGAATCAGCTGCTGAAATCCACGGACGCATGAGTGCGTGGGAGACGCTCGAGTTGTCAGGTTTTGAATTACTGACCTGGAACCGACTCATTTTTACGAGGGTTTGTGGGGAAATTATTGGTGGTTAATAAACGTCGGCTCTTTATATTCATGGAGCTCAATTTAAACTCTGACGGGTGACATTCGCGTCTGTTTCATCCAAACTCTCTGGTAAAATACAAAATAATGAGGCCGTTTTAGCTCAAAAGCTAAGCCTTAAGGCGGCTAACAGTCGATTTATGAGTTATAGTCTTCAGGAGTTTCCTTTATCATCTGTTAACTCATATCAGCATGCTAGTTAGCAATGATAACATGATGGATACAGGTAAACCTCGTCTGACCTCATCAACCGGTTCCAGGAATGAACTCACCTCTCACCTGTGGATCACCATTCCCAGTTCTGTCCAGAACTTTATTAACGAATGCATTTTAATAATATTTGGTTAATATGAATCTATTTGAAGCTGACAAATACATTTTATTTTTAAGATAAAGATATAAAGAGAAGGAAGCGGCGTTCCTGTCGTCAGCCTTTTAGCGTGATTGTGTGCTTCCTGTCTGCAGGCCTGCGGCCCCCAGTATGGATATATGTGTGGGCAGCAGCAGTATATCTCAGGAGTTTGTGCCAATGTCAGCTCTTCCTTCCAGATCATCAATTCTGTGGCACCGGCCGTTCAAGGTACGACAAACAAACGCACATCCGACCCGAACGGACGTGACGACGCCTGTCGGTGATCGGAGATTAGAATCTGTTGTTCTCATCTCTGACATCCAGTGCCCCTCACCCCCTCCCTCAGCGAACGGGGAGATTAGACGAGTCTTCTTAATGTAAACGTCTCTGCGACCCCCATCCCTCACTCATCTGACCCCGCCCGGCCCAGACCAGCTCTTCTGCTGCGTCGTATGACCAAGTTAGGAGACGGACTCCCGGGTCCGCGCTCGGATTCCCAGGAAGGGAAAAGCAGAGTAAACAGAACAGACCCGTCCAGACCGTCTTCCTCCTGGTCTGGACGGGTCGGTGCGGTTTTTACTTTAACAGACAAAAAAACACAAAATCAATTCACAATCAGTTGGTGTAACGATCATCTATTAATACCTCCATGAATTAAAGAACCGCAAACGCCGGCCTAGCCGTCACCGGATGGCCCAGTCGACCCGGTTCCTGGTGCGCTGGGCTGGGGGGTACCCCTACTCTGGGCGTTTAGGAAACAAGCAGTATGAAGGGAATCAGGAAGCAGATATGTGACGCTGTGAATATCCGACCCTCCAGAGTGCGGGAAGGAGCTGGACATCGTGATCGTCCTGGACGGCTCCAACAGCATCTACCCCTGGTCCAGCATCGTCGACTTCCTGCAGCGCTTCATCCAGAAGATCGACATCGGTCCCAAGCTCTCACAGGTCAGCTGACTTCACGTTACACTGTAATGACGGACAACGTCATTAAAACTGTGAGCTCGTGTTCCGTTTGTCGTGTGTTTGTGTATTGCGTTACCATGGCAGCAACAGGGCGACCGACACAGACGTACCGTTAATAAAACACCAACTTCCAGCTGTTTTTTTTTTTTGGTGTATATTTGGAGTTCCCTGCCTGGCGGGGTCTTCCTGACTTCCTGAAGTCATCTTTAGCACCAGAAGACGTCTGAGGACTCATTTTCTCCTTCCTGTTCCACCTTCAGTGTGTTTCTGTCGTCTCGTCTCGGGTCTCCTTCGACCGTGTGGTTGGTTTTATTATGGTTACGCTGATGTCGGTGGAGTTTTCCAGAGGGAAACGCTGGAAAACTCTTCTGGATGTGGAGCTCAGTGGTTGGAAGTCACATCTTCCATGGCGGCGGAGCTCCTAGAGAATGCTGTGTCATGTTAACCCGCCCAAACCGACCGCATCGTCATGCTGCCTGGCAAGAGTATGGATGACTTTAACGTAGGATAACGTTTATAAAGGAAAATGTGTGTGTGTGTGTGTGTGTGTGTGTGTGTGTGTGTGTGTGTGTGTGTGTGTGTGTGTGTGTGTGTGTGTGTGTGTGTTTCAGGTGGGGATAGTGTCCTACGGTGAAACGGTGACTCATCGCGTCAACTTGAGCCAGTTCGACAACACCCCCGCTCTGCTGGACTTCGTTAAACAACTCCCCCAACAGACCGGCTTCAAGACCATGACCTTCCTGGGTATCGACACAGCCAGGTGCTCATTAGCCCCTCCCCTTTGACTCCTCCTCTGATTGGCTGATAGTGATGTCATTGTTACATCCTGCTTCACAGCGGGATGTGTCGCGGGATGTTCCAGTCTGTGACTGCATTGTTTTCCTTGAGGGGCTGAACAAAATGTTGGGACTCAAGTGTCTGTCTTCTGTCCTAATCCTTAAAATTTCCACCAATCAGGAAGGAGGCTTTCATGCCAGAGCGTGGTGCACGGCCCGGGGTGAAGAAGGTCATGGTGATCGTGACGGACGGAGAGTCACATGACTTCCATGATCTGGACAGAGTCATTGGAGAGTGCGACAACGATAACATCGAGAGGTTTGGCATCGCTGTGAGTACGAACAACCTGTGTGTTCTCTTGGATTTGTGTTCTTCTGTCAAGGAGGTTAGAGTTCCATTTAGAGCTCTAGGAACCAGTCACAACCGGCTCACACTGTCTCATCAGAAGACAGACAACAGGTTGGCGGTTGGAGTTCTTGACCTTGCGTTGTGGTCTCCAGGTTCTGGGCGACTACAATCGACAGAACAAAAGTGCAGAAGAAGTGCAGAAGTTCATCAAGGAGATCGAATCCATCTCCAGTCAGCCGCTGCGAGATCACTTCTTCAACGTGTCCGACGAGTTCGCCTTGCTGAGCATCGTGGACGCGTTGGGAAGCCGGATCTTCGCCCTGGAAGGTATTCCAGTAAACGCGGAAATTCTTATTTGTGTCTCAAAAATGTCTTTGAATAACTTGCTTAATTTTCCAGAGCGATGCTCTCTTCCTCGGTTCAGAGGTGAACTCACGTTTCCGGTTCATTAAAAAATAAAATGATCTTTTCCTTCTTCAGCTACAACCGGAAACTTCACCTCGTCCTTCGGGATGGAGATGTCCCAGGCCGGTTTCAGCGCACATACGTCTAAAGTAAGCTTCTTCTCTTCTTCCATCTCATCAGGCGTGACGTCTTCACCTTAGGATGTCGGTTAGCTTCCGAGTTAGCGTGGATGTTAGTGCCGCTAGGACCACGTCCAGACGGAAAGCCACGGCGTTATCTGTGGTGCATCTTCAAGCCTGTGGTGATTCATCGTCGGTCACGGAACTTTCCAGACACTCTCTCTGGTCAAACTCAAACTTCAAACTGTTTGGTCTGATGGCACAAGAGTGTGTGAGGAAGAAAAAGGTGAGCACGTGTCTGGCGTGAAAGACGGTGACGGAGGTTGAGTCACATGTTTGCTCACGGCGGTTAAAACAACACTCGCTTCTGCTCCTGAATTCATTCACGAGGTATTTCCTTTGTCTATTTAAAAGCAGGCGGTGGCGTCCCCCCGACTTCTGAGTCCTTCATGCACCATAAAGTCATGACCTACGTATGTGATTAAAAAAATAATGAAGGACTTGATAGATTGAAATACATTTACATTACAGCTGCAGTTAATGCGTCGCCAGTACGACAAGAAAATAGAACCTCGAGATACGAGTTGAATCCATTTCGTTACTGAGCTGTAAGTCAAATAACATTTAACCAGTTAAAATGACTAAAATCAGTCTAATCCGTTCAGCCTTGTAAAAAAGCCCCAAAGCCCCTAAATTAAATTTAAAAAAAATTATCAATCAATAGACACGCAGACTTTATCTGTGTGTAATTAATTTATATAAGTTATATAAACAATGATAAAGAATCAAAAGAAACGCTAAAGTCAGGAGAACACACGAGCTACGTCTTTACTCCACCAACGAGAAATAGATCCGGTCTCACTGATGTCGTATCCATCCGCCAACACGTGGGGGTGTCCAGAAACACGGCTCGTATCTCTAGTAACTGGTATCTGGACGTCCTCCTGATGTTCAGCTGCACCCCCTGACACCAGGTGGTTGTCTTCCACAGGGAGGGGTTCTACTGGGAGCAGTGGGAGCGTACGACTGGAACGGGACGGTGGTGATGCACACCGCTGGAGGAACCATCATTCCAGGAGAGACCCAGTTCTACGACCCAGAAACAGAAGCAGGATATGAAGCACTTGCCGGGTACCTCGGTGAGTCCCTTTAAGCCCCTCCCCCCCATAAATAACACCCTCGGGCGCTCGTCGGAGTCCTGCAGCCTTTTATGGGTCGTGGAGCAGCCCCCACATCTTAATATGAATGTATTTAATCAACATGTCGCTGCTGGGCCCTCTAGTGTAAACCCAGCTGTGTGTACTCGTGAGTGTGTGTGTGTGTGTGTGTGTGTGTGTGTGTGTGTGTGTGTGTACTCGTGAGTGATTTGACGACACGTTTGTGATCTCATGAATGAATTCCTCACACGTCTATGCAGGCTACGACGTCCAATCAGCATCCACCCCTGATGGCGTGCTGTACATCACGGGAGCGCCGCGGTACAACCACACGGGCCGGGTCGTCATTTACCGTCTGAAGGAAGACAAAGACATCGTCGTCTCACAGATACTGAAGGGAGAGCAGGTCGGTCTGCTCGCCTGGAATTATGGGGGTTGTCAGGATTTCGAGTTGAAGCTATAATAGTGTTCTACAGACCAACTGACCCACGGACCAGTACTGGTCCACGACCCGGGTATTGGGGACCACTGTTCTTGAGTGTCACAAAAAAAAAAGGCGGAATTCCCAGAGACTGCCCGTGTAGCTTGAGCTACTCTCTAGTGGAAGTTGCCCTCCTAACAGTTGTTGCCCCATCTGAGCCACATGTACCTCCAGGCTCTAACGACCCCGTTTTGGTTTCCACCTCCTCACACCTTTTGCACAGATCGGGTCTTACTTCGGCAGTGTCCTGCAGACGCTGGACGTCGACGGGGATTCGTACACGGACCTCCTCCTGGTCGGCGCTCCGATGTTCATGGGCTCAGAAAGAGACGAGCAGGGTCAGGTGTACGTCTACAAACTCAGCCAGGTAGGTGAGGCGGACCGTTTTGGGGGGGGGGTGTCTGTGTGAACTGATGGCGGTCACATCCTCCTCGTCTCCCTCCCGTCCCCAGCTCGGACAGTTTGAGTATCAGTTCACCTTGAAGCCCGTCAATCAGTCCTGCTGCACCGCCCAATCGGAGACCTGCACCAACAAGAACGAACCGTGTGGCGCCCGCTTCGGTACCGCCATCGCGGCCGTGTCAGATCTTAACCTGGACGGCTTCAACGACGTGGCGATCGGTGCACCTTTTGAAAATGACCACCGGGGGGCGGTCTACATTTATCACGGAGAACAGACCTCGCTGAAGGAGAGGTTTGTGCAGGTAGGACCGATTCCAGTGACACCCAACGAAACCATCACCGCCAACTGTCGCTTCCTGAACTTAACGGACAAGCCGGTCTGTTTGGATTGGCGCGTTTCCTGTTAGCGTGGTGATTATCATACTGCCTTCCAAATCGTCTTAATCTTAGTATGACAGGTTTTTAATTCTCGTGTCCGTGAAGGCAGACATCTGGAGCGCCTAAGCCGGAGGCATCTACACCCGGATAGCCTGCCAACGCTTCTCGACTAACATAACCAGCGCCATGTTGTAGCATCTGTAACCACGGAAAGCTAAATGTTCCCAGGTGTCTTCTTTTGATTCCTCCTGATCAAAAAAGACGCTCTGATTGGTCCCATGTCTTTTTAGCGTATCCCCGCAGGCGGCGACGGGGACAAGGTGAAGTTCTTCGGTCAATCCATTCATGGAGTCCTGGATCTAAATGGAGATGGGATCACTGACGTCACCATCGGAGGTCTGGGAGGGGCCTCTTTATTCTGGTGAGACCATTGTTGCATCAAGTATTCACTCCTAAAAATACTCGTGCAGATTGGATCAGCGCCTGCGGACAAAGACGTCGTACTGCATTGTCTTAATCTGGGATTAGACAGCTGTTTGTGTCCCACCGGGCCTCTAGACCTGAGACCAACAACTTCCTGCTGATAGTTCAGTCCTCTGGCTGTCGGCCTAGCAACTCCATCCTACAAACATCAGGAATGAACATCCCAGCCAGACTTTCTCCCATGGCTTCTGTTGGCAACTTAGCTGTGTGAAAACTCCATTTCCCAAGAGGCATAGCTTTTAAATAGGATTTGGCAGCAGGCGGCGGTTCTTCCTGGCCTGTGTTTTAGAAAGCTCAGCAGTTGGACGGTGAAACTTTTAACCACATGTTCTGCTCCAGTTGCATTCCTTTCTTGTTCTAAAGTCCATGCTTATTGTGAACACGCCTGCGCCGCTTTCTAGAAGCTAACACGACGGTTTCATCATGCCAGGTCCAGGGACGTCGCGGAGCTCCACGCCAACATGACGTTCGATCCCGTTAAAATCAACCTGCAGCAGGTTCAGCACCAGTGTGAACACGGCGGGCGCAAGTCTGTGTGCGTCAGAACCGAGGTTTGCTTCGCCTACAGCATCAAGTCTGACCAGCAGGACGTAAAGGCTCCAGCAGGTGAGACATTCATCATCATCATCATCAATTCATGATGAGGTTTGAAGTTTAATGACTTCGCTCTTACCTCCTGCAGCGATTCGCTACGATCTCATCCTGGATGCTCTTCGTGCCAAAGCCAGGGCCTCGTTTCTGGACTCGGACGATAAAAGCGATCGGAGGATCAGCAGGAGTGTCCTCATCAGAGACCGGGGGAGGGAATGTGTGCAAGAAACCTTCATGATGTCGGCAAGTACCTGTAGATGAAGGACGTGTTCAACCCCTGTGGCACGAGGGTCGGCTCAACCGGATGCCTCAAACGTTTGTGATGTAAATGTTTGGTGCCAGAAAGAAGATGAGGAGAAGCTGGGAAGGAAGACCTTGTTTCGAACAAGAAACCACTGCCGAGCGATAAATCACCCCGAGCATTTGAAAGAGGCGGGGGAGGTGGGGGATGAGAAAGAGCGAACGAGGTGTTCTGAGAATGTGACAGCGGAACCGGTTCCAGGTCGGAGGATTTCTACGGTGTCACGTCGCAGGTTGTTCATTACATTACTGTACAACCGCACAGCCCACCGTCAACCTCATCCGTCATCAGCAGCGTAACGTTCCAGCCCCCTCCGCGCCCCCCCAGGCCAAAGACAGAGGAACCAATCAGTGGAAACAGCTGTTTGAACAGCATGAATACAAGCTTTGTCCTGTTTCGTCAGTTTGAGTGTTACATGGAGAGATCCTCGAGGGTCGGGCAGGCTTTACCCGAGGTCAGCTAGAGTCCGACACCGACCCGTCACCAATAACCAGGGACAGAACCCCCAACTCAGGTCCCTCAGAGTTCCATGTAGAACTTCCATTGGCTGGTGCGTGTAAATATTTACATCCCGCTTTGACCATAGATCAAAGCCAGTGCTTTGATCTATGGTCAAAGCTAGTGCATAGCTTTGACCTACCCTGAAAGGTCAAAGCTATGCACTTGTCAGGTACTACTCTCAGGATATCCTGACCTACCCCTCGCGGGATGTTGCCGTCTCTGACTGCGTTGGTTCTTGTTCTGTCTTGGAACAGTAACAGTGATTAATTGTGTGCAACTTTAAAACTGACGCTAACTAAATCAAACGCTAGCTTTGCTGCCTGCAGGCTGCAATCATGCATTTAGTTGCGGACCAGAAGATTAGAGTTTGAACTTTAAGCACCATCCAGATCCGTCAGATGCTCCACTCAGCCTTCCTCCTCCTCCTCCTCCTCTCTTCTTTTCCCTGACAGACCCGACTTGACTTCCGGGATCCTCTCATGGTGTCTCTGGAGTTCGGACTGGCCGATGAGGACCAAGGCCCCGTCCTGGATGAGAACCTCCCAAGATCCATCAATAAGACGGTAACGAACTGTGTTTGCTTACGTATGAAGGTTTGTCTTCATGCTTTCAGCAGTAATCAGAAGTTTCAGACGAGCCAGGAAGGATTTGAGCATCAGCGAACGACATTCTGCATCTGTCTCGCGTTAGCGTTGGGCTGCGTTTGACGCTGTTTCAGCGCGTTGGCATCTGCAACAGCTGACTGCCATCCTTCATGGTTTCCTCACATTGGCGTTAGTGGTAAAACACCCCCACTCCCTGCGTGTGAAGCAACCCGCCGTGACCTCGGCGACCTGACCTGACGGTCGGATGCGTCGTACGGCGTTACTTACTGCACTTAAGGGAAGCTTCGCCGGAACCTCTGCTGTTGTTGAACGGAAGAGACGAGACAGGAAGTCGTCAAACGGACGCTGCAGTTTGTCTCCTGTAATTTAAATGTCCGTCTCTGCACCGCAGATTCCTCTGGTGGACTGTGGGAGTGATGAGAAGTGCATCGCTGACCTGTCTCTCAGAGCCCAGCCCAGCGTGAGGAGGTGAGCGGGAGTAGCACTAAAGCAGGGGGGGTCAAAGTCATTTTCACTGACGCCCACATCAGCATCATGGCTGTCCTCAAAGGGCCAGATGTAACTAATACATGTAACTAAATGTAACGTAATATAAATGTAACTACTCCTTAATGTAACTAATAAATGTAACTAAATGTAACTCAGTGTAATGTAACTAAATGTAACTACTCCTTAATGTAACTAATAAATGTAACTAAATGTAACTCAGTGTAATGTAACTAAATGTAACTACTCCTTAATGTAACTAATAAATGTAACTAAATGTAACTCAGTGTAATGTAACTAAATGTAACTACTCCTTAATGTTAAATAACTGAATTTCTGACTGATTCTAGTTCCAAACATTACAGTTAGACAGAAAAAACATGTTTGTTTGTTTCTCTGTTCTAACATAAATCCTTTTCATTTGTCAGGTTATTAAACCCACAGAACTCCATCAATCAAGGATCAAACTATCAATCAATAAAGAAAAATAACATCAGACACAAGTTAGGACATTAATGTTTTTGTCTGTTAAGTTAAAATGGGCTGAATTACTGCATTGTGGGAAATGTAGTTTTTGGTCAAAGCACACTTTTGACCTATTTATTTTTAGACACTGACCTTTTATACTCTCACGGGCCACATAAGATGATGTTGAGGGCCACATTTGGCCCCTGGGCCATGTGTTTGACACATGTGCATTTAAACCAGTGTTAGCATGAACATTACCCGTGACCGTTACTCCTGTTCACGAGCGCCTTTAAGAAACACGCCACAGGATTCCAAAGGAAAATGGTGTTAGCCAGATTCATCAACATACATCTTAAATAAAGTCCATCAGCAGCTGATTGACACACGTTGTCCTTGAACGAGTAAACAACAACAACCACAAAACAGCACAACATGTGAGTGGTAATGCATTTCTTATACAGGAGGAGTGACTGAAGCAACAAACTCTGTTTCTATGGGGACATGTGGGACAGGAAGTGGTTCTGAGTCAGTTCTTCGTCAGTCCTGCCCTCTAGTGGACGGTCGTGTTCATCACAGCTGTTCTCCGTTCTCTCCTCCAGGATGATGATCAAATCCAGCAAAGACAAGATGGACGTGAGCATCAGTGTCAGGAACAGCAAAGACAACGCCTACAACACCAAAGTCGTCCTCAGCTTCACGCCCAACATCAACTACGTCAAAGTGGAGGTGAGGCGTCGCTGGCTCCGCCTCTTTGCTGCACGCGCTTCCTGATTTGTGCGATGATGCGTGTTTCATCGTGTTTCACCAGCCAGAGAAGGGGTGCACCCTGAATCACACCAGGCTGGAGTGCGCCGTCGGGTACCCCTTCCTGGGAAGCAACGCAGAGGTGAGTTCTAGCATTCTAGCATTAGCATCGTTTTATTTTGTTGGATTTATCGGACACACCGTAAAGGTCGGTCCTTGACGTTAAACCAGTCCGTGGAATGAAAACAGCTGGACTGCTGGTCTAGAACTCATGGATCTGTATATTTTTGGGGTTCTTACTTCTGCTAATCTGAAGCTGTGATCTAATACCGGCAGGAAATCTTTAAAGTGAAATTCGAGGTCAACCCTAAACACGTCCAGGAGGTGATTGAGATCAACGTGACGGCGACGAGGTGAGAGGATCGGCGTCTCTTCCCTACCGCTTGAAGGCTTTGAATGGAAACAAATCCTTAACGTTTGTTTTTCATGTTCCTGCAGCGACAGCGACGAGCTGGAGTCGACTCTGAGCGACAACAGCGTGCAGATCTCCATCCCTGTGAAGTACGAGGCCGACCTCATATTCTCAGTGTGAGTAGTTTGATGATGTCACTTCTCCCCCACGAGATGGGTCAGGTACCTCTAAGAACCTCTAAGAACCTCTAAGAGCCTTCTCTCTCGTCTTCAGGCGGCCTTTGGACCAACACATCGTCATTAAAGAAGCAGAGCAGTATCCCACTTCGACCAATGACAGCAGGGCGCTGGGAGAGGAGGTCAACATCACCTACACGGTAACGCCCCCCCCAGACAGAGGTCACCCTGATGTGTCGATTCAAATCCAATTGAAAAAAACCCCTCCTCTTCTCCATCTCACGTCTCCTCAGGTGGACAAGTCAGGGGACATGTTGGCTCCTCCCCTCCGCTTGACGGTGACCTATCCTCACCTGTCGCCTCGGGAGAACAACCTGCTGTACCTGACGCGCGTCGCCAGCAGCCCGCAGGTATGAACGACACCTGTGGGGTCGCGTCGTCACCTGGTAATAACACACACCCTCAAGCCCCTCCTCTTCCTCTGCAGGTGGAATGTGATGCGTCTCGTTGGCTCCACCCCCACGGGATAAACCCAGGTGCTGTAAATCCCAATCCAGGGAAAGACACGCTCAGCGTCTACACACTGGTGAGTTCATGAATCCAGATTAGACTCCAGACCGTCAGGAGGAGGCGGGTCTCTGGGGTCCATCAGGAGGAGGCGGGTCTCTGGGGTCCGTGGGTCAGCTGGTTGTTGGGTCGCTGACCTTCTGCGTTGGGTGTGTTTGATTTGCGCCGCAGAGCTGCGGGTATCTCTACTGCGCCTCGTTCAGCTGCTCCATCCCCGCCGTCGCCACCAGTCAGGTCGACCTGACCTTCAGAGTGTGGACGCCGACGTTCATCAAGGTGGGTTTGAGGCATGATGTCATCACTGTCCGGATGGGAGGGGTGCTTTAAAGGACGTGGAATCTTACAGGGGGAGTTCTCCAGCCTCTACATGCTGATCAACGCCTCGCTGGAGGTGGAGGACGCCGACCTCTTCCAGCTGAACGACGGCGACCGCAGCAGAAGCGTAAGTCCTCCAGGCGGTGTGTGTTTGTGTGTGTTAAGTCACCTGACACTGTCGGTGTGACACCAGGTGAAGATCCAGGTTTCCAAGGAGAACCTGGGAGGGATCCCGATCTGGATCATCATCCTCAGCATCCTGATCGGACTGCTGATCCTGGCGCTGGTCATCTTCGCCCTGTGGAAGGTGATGATGGTGACCGATGCTCTTATTGTGAAGGAGCCTGTAGGACACTTCTAACCCGTGCTCTGCTCCTCCAGATGGGCTTCTTCAAGAGAAAATCCAGGGACTACTCCAAGGCCGAGATAATGGACTGATGGACGCCTGGCGGCACGATGCCCTGTGATTGGCTGATTCCTGAACCCCTCAGGTCGCAGGAAGCGACAGGCAGACTTTAGAGGAGGAGACCGACGCACAACCTCACCGTCACTCACCGTTTCTATGCAGATCGACGTCACATGATCGATGTCACGTGACCTCACGTCACGCCTCGTGCTCAGAGTACTTCAATACGTGGATGTTTGAAGTGAAGCTCGCAGATGTTCTTTGTTCTCCATCGGCTTCTCTTTTGTAGACAGGAAGGAGGGAGAGAACGTGAAGGAAAGAGCACTCAGGTTTATTTGAATATGGAGATCCTAGACCGTCTTCTTTACTTTCTACATGACAGAAACCACATCCAGAGACCCATTTGCTTGTGAGACGTGCAGGATGTCTGTTAGTCTCCAGTCCATTAGTTCCATGAGACACTGTACCTTCTAGGTTCTGATTGCTGTTTTAATACCTGAAGAGATTTTACCACGACCGGACACGAGGTTTAATCTCATTTTTTTTTCGGTTTTAGTTAACCTGAAGACAAAAATGATCTCGTCCAACCTATTTGTGTCCAGATCCAAACCTTTGATTGTACTGTAAATACGAGTAAAAAATGTAAAGCTTATAAATGTACATACGAGTGTTTGCTACGATCAGTGTAATTTAAGATGTTTTTGTTGACAGAACAGGATTTTGCTCAGGTGCTACAAGAAATCATGAACAGCAATGACAAGAAAAGTGTCTGTCTCATGCAAATATGTAAATATTAGATTTTGATAACAAAAAAAATAATAATTCTGTATGAATATCGACACAACGAGGGTTTGTATCCACTACTTTGGTTTTATTTGAACAGCTTTAACGCGTTTCCATCTGCAGTGTGATTTCACTTCAACCGTTTAGTTTGCAAATAAACATAAAAAAGATAAAATCTCACAGATATATATTCAGCATTCACCTGCAGTTATCTTTAAGGGTTTTCTGGCTTTATTTTGACCCCACAGCGACACATTATGTTTAAGTATATTATGTGTGACGTTAGAGAGACGGGGTTTGTCCTCCCCACCGTTGACATGTTAAAGATTGTACGGCTGCACCAGGCTGTCTGTGATCGCTCCTGGCGGTCTGGAGATCCTCAGGCTGTCAAAGTCAGGGCGTTTTGACCTCCACCCGACCTTCTACACTGCTGTGAAGTCTCCACTGTAATGCACTGGTTTGTCTGACTGTATGCGTTCTCATTAGCACAGAATGAACGGAATTATATGTACAAAAAATAAACTTTTTATATAAGCCAGTCTTTATCATCACTTCTTTCATTTGGATTGAAGTTCTTAGAAGCATCAGTTATATCTTGAACAGAGAGATTATTTATGTAAGCAGTAGAATGCTAATCATAGCTTGAATATCATTCTTTGTATTTTGAAAACTTTTACCTGATATAAATCCCATTACATCTCCAAAATTACAAACATAAAGCATGAAAGAAATACACAATTATTTAAACACACGGTCCTCAACACAAATACAATATTCAGTATACTTTTAAAAATGATTTGTTATATTGGCCAAATTTTACTCCTTGCAAACTTATAGAAAGCGAAAACCTGTTTTAAATCGAGTATATGCAACTGGATCCAGTTCAAAACTTTCACCCCTACAAAGATCTAATCGAAAAGATGTTAACAACTTTTTACGCAGACAAAAAGAGCACTCGAGTGACCGCAGTTAGACTAGTGACAGCTGTCTTATTAATTATTCTGTTGCAGTCATGTTCCTATGAGGTAAAAAATAAGGGCCTAACAACCCAGACTCCTCATCGACTGTATGGTGTCATGGCGGAGTTCCTGCGAGGTAAAAGTAGGCGCCTAACAACCCGTTGACTGTATGGCGTCATGGCGGAGTTCCTGTGAGGTAAAAATAAGGGCATAACAACCCATCGGCTGTATGGCGTCATGGCGGAGTTCCTGTGAGGTAAAAATGAGGGCCTAACAACCCAGACTCCTCAGCGACTCTCGTGGTGTCATGGCGGAGGGCTCCTCCTAGCGGCCACTCGGCGATAAGTAACTCTCTGGGAGGGGAAGCAGAACAAACTGCAAGCTGTGCTGGATCCATCTTGGTGGAAAAAGAAGCGAGGCTGAAGCTTTCCTGGGTTTAAAGCCTAAAAGGCCGTGTCGTGACCCGCGCTGGGAGCCCGCGGAGGGGCCGCGCTTGTTGTAGGATGTCCCGTCATGAGGGTGAGTGGATCCGCGGGTCCGCAGCGAGCTAGCCCCGCTGCTAGCTTGGCAAAGCCCGGCTGCTGTCGCGTCGTTCCGGGCTTGTTTGTCCCGACATTAGCGTCTTTATCATCAGCAGTATTTAGTGCGTGTATGTCGTTCATGTCCGAACCGAGCCGACATGGAGGAACTCCTCCTGATGTGTTCGGAACGACACAACATGACGGAGCTAACAGGCTAGTTAGCTGGTTAGCTGGAGGCTAATGCTAACAGGAGTCGTTGCTGTAGCTGCGACTCGTAATTGTTCCCGAACTCCTGACCGCTTTAATCGTTTTATTTTAGATTATATTTTAAAAGATTATTTGTCATTTTTCTGCGCATATTTAAAAGTTGTGTGTGAATTTGAGACTCCTGTTAGCTCAATGCTAACAGCCTGCTCATGTTGTCAGTGAATGCAGTGTCATGAGTGAGGCCTCCGGCCAGAAAACACTAACTTGGTTAGCTGGTATGCTACTAGTTAGCAGGTTAAGTGTCGGTTTGTTTAACTCTGAACCGGTTTGGGGTGTCAATCTGAACCCCCCCCCCCTCCCAGTGACGTCAGAGCTAGCCTGGGTTCTAACGTTAAAACCCGTCATGGTGTCTAATCCGGACTCCAGATGGGATCAAACCGCCTCACAAAGTTTTTTTAAAGTGTTCCCTGAGAATCTTGGACCAAATATTCTCTCCAGGAAAGAAGTTGTTGGTCCTCAGGTGTGACCTACCTTCAACTCCACACCTGCAGATTCCTGATCTTCACATTTGATTTGTTTTGATCGGGTCAGGGTTCGGTGGGTTAACCTGACGTTTTCTGGTGTATTTAGTTGTTTTCCTTCTCAGGAGATGTCCTGCTCTTCCAGTGTCACTGATGAAGGGTGAAGGAGAAGTTGACACCAAGGGTTTAATTATAACTGTGACGTCTCCCTGTAAACACGATAGAAGCAATATGTGAATACTCAAAAACATATCAGAAAAAAATTCCATCAGTGCGGTCCAGCTGACACCCCAGGATCATCTGATTTGTTTTTGTACTGAAATTCCAGTATATTTGATCAAACCTAGCATGTTTTTACCTTCATAACGTTTAAATCAAGTGGCCACATAAAAATTTCAGGGATGAAAAACACATTTTGAGCTTAAATGATGCTTTGATGTCTAAATAATATTCCAACGCGGACATGTTTTGACTCCTGACAAACAGAGCATTTAAGATCCTATTGTTTTTCTGGGAGTCCAGACGCTGGTCATGCTGGGTGAGGTGAGCGCTGCACCTGTGTACCACATGTACCACCATGTTGAACGCTGTGATTTAAAGGCCTCAAAAATAATGGGGGAAAAAATTAAAAAGTTCAGATTTCACCCCCTGTGTACCTCAAGGGGCTGGAATATGGAGATGGAAGGGAACAGGACTTCATTACAGACAAGTTGTTGCCGATTCTGGGGGGGTCAAGTGGACCTTTTTCCAGACCAGGTCAGGTTCCTATCAGCTGACCCCGTTTGAGACCCTGCTGGTGACGTTTACTGGAATACCAGACGACTTGCTGGCACTTGTGGTTTGGTACCAGTCCAGAGGACGTGTTCCTGTAAGTGAGACCGGCCCACTGATGAAGACGCCCGGCTCTCCTTCAGCCCTCAGACGCCATCAGCAGGACGTTGTGACCTGTCGGGTCCACCGCCCTCACCTTTGACCTCTCCTCCTCTCTCCCCCAGGCGTGAGCTGCGACGCGTGTCTGAAGGGTAACTTCCGGGGGCGGCGCTTCAAGTGTCTGATCTGCTACGACTACGACCTGTGCGCCTCGTGCTACGAGAGCGGCGCCACCACCACTCGACACACCACAGAACACCCCATGCAGTGCATCCTGACGCGGGTCGACTACGGTAAGGAGCCCGCCTCTGCTGCCTGTGTCACGCGTGATGTCATCGGTCGCTGACGGCGAGGCGTTGTGGTGCGTTCACAGACCTGTACTATGGGGGGGACACCTTCTCCGTGGAGCAGCCCCAGTCCTTCACCTGCCCCTACTGCGGGAAGATGGGCTTCACCGAGACGCTGCTGCAGGAGCACGTGACCTCGGAGCACGCAGAGACCTCCACAGAGGTGGTGAGTATGGCCCCGCCCCCCAGCATCAAGGGGGCGTGTCGAAAGTAGATCCAGGAGCCCCGTCCGCACTAGCTAATGCCCTGAGTGCTGCTCCTCCACTAAAAGGACTTCCCAGAATGCTCAGTGTTGATGGATTGCTGTAGCACAGAGGAAGAGGAGGCTGGACGCCGTCCAGACGACCATCTGGGCGACGGGCAGCGATCACATGTCAGCCTGAACGCCGGTGGGATTTTTATTTCCTGTCAGACGTGGCTGGAGTGATTTCTCTTCCATCTGGAGAGTTTCCTCTTTGTGTTAGCCGCTGGCTGCTAGCAGCCCCCCCCAATACCTAAAGGTGATCAGGTGATTGATCAGGTGATTAATCGGCTCCTTCTTCCTGTGTTAACCTGTTGTTCACCGAGAGGTGGGTGTGGCCGACTGCATCCATCGTAGCGTAGACGACAGCAGGAGCCTTTTGGAGCAGAAGTTGTTTATTGATATTATCGAATCAAACTGTTAGCAGTGCAGCGCTTAATGAACAGGAAGTCATCCATGGGGCGGGGCTGGATAATCAATGCGCTTGTTTACATCACGTTAATATTAGGATGGAGTTTCACCCAGAAAAGTTTGTTGGACCCTGAGGCAGCCTGTGTCGTTATCCTGAAATGTTTCCAACACCGCTGACATCTTGGTGCAGATGAACTTCGGCTAACGTCGCTAACGGTTCCAGGAGACGTGATGTTAGTTAAATTAACGAGCCTCCAGGTTAAACTGTAAATAAACATTCCCAGTTCTGTCCTGAACTTTATAAATGAATGTATTTTAATAATATTTGTTTATATGAATCTATTTGAAGCTGATAATTAAATTTTAGTTTTTTAATATAGTCCATAAAAAGCGTGTCCGTCTCGTCTTCAGCTGATTCTTCCTCATTGTGGGTCACGGGGGTTGCTACGGGCTAATAATAGATAGATAGATAGATAGATATATATATACTTTAATGATCCCAAGGGAAATCCAGGAGATGATGTTTTATAATGATTTATTGTACAGTTACATGATACAGTAATCCCTCGTTACTCGTGGTTAATGCGTTTCAGGACCAGCCGTGAAAAATGCAATTCCATGACATAGATATCAGATAATTCCATGACACAAACTTTTTCTTTATTATTTACAGTGATTTAAACGTTTCTAAACCCCCCCCCCCATACTGCTATTAAACCACCTTCTATCTGTATTACCTTTTCCCACACTTTGACAGACTGTTTAAAGCACTTTTGTATTAAAGAAAGGAGTGTCTTCAATACAAGAAAATGCCCTACGTTCCATGAGTCTCGGAACGTAGGGCACTTCCGGATGATTTCAGCCAATAGCATGAGTGTACGGTATCACGTGACTACCTATTAAAAATCCGCAATGTTGTGAAGCCGTGCATCTTGAAGCGTAAATAAACAAGGGATTACTGTGTGCCTTTAACGGTTTGCTAGTTATTTATTGATTCAAGTACTTGTGACAGACGTAAAGACAAAACTCCAGGTTTAGCTGTAGAAGTAGGAGCTCTGTTAGCTAACGCTAACATGGCGTGTTCTCCTGACACGTTTTTGTCTCCACCTCCTGGGTTCCAGATCTGTCCAATCTGCGCCGCCTTACCGGGAGGAGACCCCAACCACGTCACAGACGACTTCACGGCCCACCTGACGCTGGAGCACCGGGCGCCCCGAGACCTCATATCCTTCCAGAGTCTTCATCTTCATCATCATCATCATCATCGTGTGTTTGTGATTATCTGTTTAAACATCCCATAAATACAGACTCCGCCCATCGCCACATTCGTCCTTAACGTTCCCGTTCACGACGAGTCCAGCAGCGTCCGACACGTCCGTAGGATGTTCCACCCCGGGCGGGGGCTGGGGGGCCCCAGAGCCCGACGGACCAACATGCACTTTACCAGCGGCTCCACGGGGGGGCTGTCCTCCTCCTCCTCACAGAGCTCCACGTACACCCCCAGTAACAGAGAAGCAATGGACCCCATCGCAGGTGAGGAAGAGGGTGGGGCAGGGGCGGGGTCTGTTCCTGAGTCCAATCAGAGGAACAGGAGTCGGGTTCTAGGTGAGCCCCAATCACGAAGCAGCTTCGTGCCTCTTTAGGCCGACTTGACCTTGAAAAATCTTGTCCTTGAATCAATTTTGAAACTTTAATTTTGTTAAATTTGGTGAAAAACACTTTGAAGGATTGTAAACGAAAGGCGGAGTCACGTTTGAACAAAATAATTCAAGCTTTTACATTTTATTTTGTTGATTTGTGTTTTTGGATTTGAGGACTAAACTGAAATTCTTTTGTCATTCGTTTGTTTTTTAGTTTTTTTTTAAATTAAAAACTTTTTCTGTAGTTTATTTGTTTGTTTTTTTTAATTAAAAAAAATTCTTCTGTAATTTTTTAATATTTTTTAATTTAAAAAAAACTTTTGCAGTTCGTTTTTTTTTTTTAATAAAAAAAACTTCTTTTGTAGTTTGTAGGTCGTTTCCATGTTTACACGAACTAAAAACAGCCCATCCAGAGTTAGCATTAGCAGTTGTATGTTCTCTCTGACGCCCATTTCTGTGACGCCTCCTGCAGAGTTGCTGTCCCAGCTGTCGGGGGTGCGGCGCGCGGCGGGGGGGCAGATCAACTCGTCGGGGCCGTCGGCCTCGCAGCTGCAGCAGCTGCAGATGCAGCTACAGCTGGAGCGACAGCAGGCACAGGCGGCGCGGCAGCAGGCGGAGACGGGCCGGCACGCCGCGCGACGCGGCAACAACCCTGGCAACAGCGGCGCCACCATCCCCCCGCCCAACGCCGCCACGGCCAACGCCCCCTCCGCCGGAGAAAGCAACCCCTCGTCCCACAACTCCCAGTTCCTACTAGCACGGTGAGGCCCCACTCAAACGCCACGCCGTCTGTGTGGAGGTGTGAGTTTAACCTTCGCCGTTACCACCCCCCCCCCCTCAGGTTGAATGATCCTAAGATGTCAGAGGCGGAGCGGCAGTTCCTGGAGGGGGAGCGCGCCGACCGCAGCTTGTTCGTCCAGGAGCTGCTCCTGTCCACGCTGATGCGCGAGGAGAGCTCCTCCTCTGACGAGGACGAGGGGCGGGACTTCGCCGACTTCGGCGCCATGGGCTGCGTGGACGTGATGCCGCTGGACGTGGCGCTGGAGAACCTGCAGCTCAGGGAGGGGGGCGGCTCCAGCCGGAAGGAGCCCCCCCCGCCGCCTCTTTGATGTCCGAGCAGCGAGCAGACTGTGTCCCCCCTGCTGCCACTGTCAGTGACGGGCAGCCGGCCCCGCCCCCGGCCCCGCCCTCCTCCCTCCTGTTTTCTGAGTTTGTTTTTCTGGTTGGTTGTAATTTCAGGCGTGTCACCGTTTTTGTTACGTTGTAAACAAAAATAAACGCGAGGAAGAGAAGATATAAAAATATATCGAATATACGAGCTGATAATCAACCCCCACGGACTCGTCTGGACCGGTAGACGCGCCCCCCCCCCCCAACCGACGACGCTGCTGTGTGTTTATGACTATTAATAAATAAAAAGTGCTGGATGGGTTCTGTTTCCTCCTGCATGCGGTTCCGTACGGCGTGCATGACCCTGAACGACCCCAAAGCTTCGGTTATTTAAAGACAAATGTGGAGTTTTTAAAAAAAAAAAAGCTGACAGGAGGGGAAGAGGGGCCGCCACGATGATGATGATGATGAAGATTGTTTCTAGATGAAGAACCGGCGCCTCTTTCACACCGTTCTGGCGGTTCCGCTAGCAGAACCCCCAGACGTTTTTGGGGTCACGGGGGGTTTGAGACTTTTCCACACTGATGTCCTGCTTCTCATTCTTTCTGCTAACTCAGCACTTTCTATTTATTCCTGTTGGTTTTCCCCCTCCGAGCCTTGAACGTGCCACCTTCATGCCTCTGCGTAACCCTCTGTACGATACAATGAGATGTATACGAATCTGTGCATTAACTTTCATAAAGGCTCCCAGACGCGGGCGGACGTTTTTTTAAATGTAAATCTAGAACATAATAAATATAAACTGCACACAGCTTTTGATCAAACCACACGTTCCACAGATGTTTTGTCTTCTTGAATCCACGTTTCCTCCTCCCTTCTGGTTGCCAGGGGTTACAGGATCAATCAGACGTCAGGAGAAAGATGATTTGCATCATATTTCTTCACACCACACACACACACAGGTGTGTGACAGAAATGTTTTTTATTTGTTCAGACGTGAAGAACGTTCAGGCGTGACTAAGACGAACCACCTTTATTAAATGCACAGTATCACAAGGAACAGTTCCATTAATTGTGGATAAGCTACTCACATGATGCACAAAGCATTTGATTGATTGATTGATTGATAGAACTGGCTGATTAAAGCAGGATTAGATCTGCCAGGGGAACACACACACACTCAGGGATGTCCACCATCTCTGAGGAGACGTATCACACACACACTGTATTCACACGGCAAGTAAAAGTGGTTTTCTGCACAGGAATGATAATTGTCATTTTTTCTTTTTGCCGTATATTTACAAAAAAGAAAAATCCTCAACCCCCCCCCCCCACGGAGATGGATTACATTCAGAAAAGGTCCCGACCCGGCTGGCATACATTCAAAAGAATCGACTATTTATGATGCAAAGTCACAGTTGTTCATCTGAAAGAGGGTCGGAGCGGGCTACAGTCAGAGGTTGGGTCAGGGGGTGACCTTTGACCTCCTCGCCATCGGACGGATCCCAATCCAATCGGATCCAGAGTCTGTGGTCGTCTGGCGGACGGCCTCCTCGTCACAGTAAAGAGGAAGAGGATGTGAACTCCTCCCCAGGATGAAGAACAAGCACAAAGAAGTGAGGTCAAATCATTCACACGCAAAGTTCTGGACGAGGAACCGGCTGGATCCGGATCCTACCGAACACAGGATGGGCGTCGACACACACACCTGTATCGGATGGAGGTGGCGTGTGTACGACAGACAAGAACGGCTCGTGGTCATCCTCATCTTCATCACAGAACGAAAGTAACTGTTTGTTTAAATGCTCAGGTTATGCATTAATGGGGGGGGGGTGGAGAGATGAAAGCACCGCCGGGAGTCTTTATGGGCGATCAGACTCTCAATTATTAATCCTTTTACTGGAGTCTCTCGGTCTTTAATGTAGAATTAATGATCAGATCCTCAAAGTGGCCTCTTAGAACGTCAATAAATAAAGCAGCAAAACCAAACCCCCCAAGACGGAGCTTCATCGGCCCCGCCATCTCTTGGGGAGTGAAAAAAACGGGCGTTCCTTGAATGCATCTTCTGGAGAAAAAAACCAAAAACGCTGAAACGACCCCCCCAGAAACCAGCAGGCGAACACAACAGCGTTTTGAATGGTGATGCTGGTGAACGAGGGACGGTGAAAAAAGCTGTGCTCACATTTTCACCGGGGTGGGTGGGTGGGGGGGGCACAGCTTCTCCTCGTTCTCTGTGCTTTAGATATATCTGATGAAGCTGTGAGATGATTGGATGCTTAAAACATCTCTTTTATATATATGTATAAATGTCTCTGATATTTACATGAATAAATTATCACTTTTTTTTTAAATGGCATCAAACGCTGTTGCCCTTGTGTTTGACGACCTCCACCTCCACTGAAGTGGTTCTGTGGGCTGAAAAGGGTTAAATATACCGGACACAAGCATCTACATGGAGTCTATCTGGGATCACATAGTTTTAAACATACGTGTGTAATAATATACAGGTACATTAAAGTCCAGGCTAACGTGATTCAAAAAGCGACATCTTTAAATCAACGGCTGGATATGGAGACAAATCGTACAAATATGAAAGAAAAACGACCAACGCTGTTGATCCATTAACACAAGAACGACAGGAGAACCCAGTAATCAATGGTTCTGGTTATCGGGCTCGGTTTATTGGATGGATCTGGAGCGTGTTTGGGGTTCCACTGGTGTCACGTGCCTCTGTAACGTCTGACGCATCAGAAGAAAGAAAATCACAGGTGTGTAAGGCGTGTCCTGACGTGATGACCACATGATGTTAGCGTTGCGGGGACATTTACAGCTGGTTCTGTACAGGCGCCGCCCTCACTTCCTCCTCCTCCTCCTCCGTCGCGTCAGGTGCAGACGCACGACCACGGTCCACGCACAAAGCTCACACACATGCACGCGCAGTACATACAGGAAGGGGCGGGGCATCAGCCCAGGATGTCCAGGTAGACGGGTGAGGCCTTGGCCAGGCTCTGCAGCATGCTGTGGATCTCCTTGATGTTCAGCCTCATGTAGGGCTCCCTCTGCCAGCAGCCCAGCATCAGGTCGTACACCTCCTTAGGACAGGTGCGGGGCCGCTGCAGGACACGCCCCTGGGTGATGCACTCGATCACCTGGGGGAGGGGAGGGCAGCGTGAGCCGAGAAGGACATGAGACATGAGCCTGACATGAGACGTAAAGGACATGAGATGTAAAGGACATGAGACGTAAAGGACATGAGACATAAAGGACATGAGACGTAAAGGACATGAGATGTAAAGGACATGAGACGTAAAGGACACGAGACATGAAGATGTCTCATAATTTAACATTATGACATAAGACATGAGCCTGACATGAGACATAAAGGACATGAGACATAAAGGACATGAGACGTAAAGGACATGAGACGTAAAGGACATGAGATGTAAAGGACATGAGATGTAAAGGACATGAGACATAAAGGACATGAGATGTAAAGGACACGAGACATGAGGATGATGACATGAGACTTGAGTGATATCAAGCTAAAGATGCTGAAATGATCTTTTCTTTCAACAATGAGGTAATTGTTTGTTTGTTTGTTCGTTTGTTTGTTTGTTTGTTTGTTTGTTTGTTTGCTATCAGGTTTACCCAAGGAGTAATTAACCATGATATTGGACAGGCGCGATCCATTAAACCCACTGGATGTCCCTTAGAAGTAGACCTGACTGTTCCTGTGGGTCTACATCCAATCAGAACCTGGGGTTCCTGTGGGTCTACATCCAATCAGAACCAGGGGTTCCTGTGGGTCTGCAGCCAATCAGAACCAGGGGTTCTTGCGCTCCGGCGGACACTGACCTCGTTGTTGGACAGCTGGTACCAGGGCTGTTTGCCGTAGGTGAAGATCTCCCACAGAACCACGCCCAGGCTCCAGATGTCGCTCTCTGTGGTGAACCGCCGGTACATGATGCTCTCTGGAGGCATCCAACGGATCGGCAGCATCGTGTGACCGCCAACCTGGGGGTGGGGGTGGGGGTGGGGGGGGGTCAGAACCAACACGTAGATCAGATAATACAGTTTCCTGTTAGAACAATACCGTCTCAGGTCACACCAGCACTAGACTGAAGTCATAGCACCACTAACCCCGCCCTCCTTGGCGCTCAACCCCCCTGACCCGGCGCCATCCGATCCTGAAGGCTTCCACCTTCATGAAGGTGGGGTTCATTTCCTTGCGCTCGTGTTGCGCTGCATTAGCTGGAGCCGGAGCCGATCAGGTGGCGGCTGAGTGGATCCATCCAGCGGGCAATCAGGTTAGATCGCTCTGGAACGCGCCGTTATCCAATCACGGCTCCCTTTTTTCTCCCATCAGTCACGAAATGCATCTCTCTCTTCACTCAGCGTTAACTCATTCAATGCCAACCAGGTTAGGGAATGTACCGTATCTGAGCCAAGTGACCTCTGACCTCAGAGCAAACGGCCTCACGTCACTAGTGATCACGCCTCTGCTTCAGGTTCGATGTAACGCCTCAGGAGGTCCTGATCTGATCTCTGATGGGATGTCTTCAGTGGGTTCTGACTCCTGGCAGCAGGGGGCGCTGTGGCGTTCACACTCCACACAAGGAAGAACAAAATCCTCCAGTCTGCTCCTCAACGGCATCCTTATTCCTCTTTATCTTTCCATCTTTATTCCTCATCAGTGTGTCTGTTCCGCTAACTCGTCTGTGTGGAACGGGGGGGAAACTCCTCGCCGGAGGAAACAGAAAAACTGCTGATGCGTTTGAGCTCTGTCACTCTTTAATGCCATGGAAACAGTAATTTTATGCAGATGATAGAATTTGCATTTAAATGGTATTAAAAAAAAAAGATAAAATCCCTCCAGTTAAACTCGTCATTTCTGCAGCTTCACAGTTATTCCAGAGCAAAACTAGAGTAAAATTATAATTACATATTCCAGATTATCTGAGTACATTTCCATATTTATGTAGCATGTGTGTGTGTGTGTGTGTGTGTGTGTGTGGAGACTCACTCTGTAGTAGTCTGTGCTGTAGACGTCTCTGGACATTCCAAAGTCTCCGATCTTGACCAGCAGGTTCTCCCCCACCAGGCAGTTCCGGGTCGCCAGGTCTCTGTGGACGAAGTGCTGGGATGCCAGGTACACCATCCCAGCGGCAATCTGCTGGGCGATGTGCAGCATCTGGGACTGGGTGAGCTCCACCAGGATGCTGTGTTGACCATCCGCCATCAGCACCGCATCAGGACCGTGGGACCTGGAGCCGGAAACGCGTGAGCCGATCAATCAATCATCGATCAATACGTGCGGATGGGGATCAAATCCCTGCCATTTGGAGATCTGATGTTTTTTCGATCGTGACAGAGACATATGAAAGTTGATCTTTTATTAAAATAATTAGTAGACTAATCAATACTGAAACCGATCAATTGGAACTAAAAATAACTTTAGCAGCCATTAATCTGTGGATTGATTATCTAGTCTGGATTACATCAATAACAGTTCATCTGTGTATCACAGAAGAAGATGATCAACAACTTTCACAACGAACCACATTTGATTACAGTATTTGATTATTCTGCACAATAAAACCCAACCTAAAGGCGATGCGCCTTATAGTCCAGAAAACACTATTGATTAGCGTCCTCTGCGGCGATCTCTTGATGCTAAGCTAGGCTAAGCTAACGAGCTCACCTGAGGAACTTGTTCAGGTCGCCGTGCTTCATGTACTCAAACACCATGATGAGGGGGTCGCTCTCCACACACACCCCGTAGAAGGTGATGATGTGTTCGTGCTGGAGGTTGGTGAGAAGCTCCGCCTCCCTGTAGAAGTCCGCCCGGCCGCTCTCATTGGCCTCCTTAAGCGTCTGCAGAGGCATTGACATGGAGACGAGTGAAGCGGATGAGGTCGCGCCTCCAACCGATCGGATCAGGTGATCTTTGTCCTACCTTGATGGCCACGTGGATCTTCTCCTGGTCCGGGACCAGGTTGTAGCACTCGGCCAGGAAGACCTTCCCGAAGGCGCCCTCCCCCAGCTCCCGCTTCAGGACGATGTTGTGTCTCTTGATGTGCTGCACGACTGGGACGGAGAAGAAGACAGATCACAGCGGGTCAGGCTGGTGTCGCTAACACGCAGCGCCAGGATGGCGTCTGGCGGCGGCCCCTGCATGGATTTATGGGTAAAAGGTCGTATCGGGTTCCCGGTCGGGAACTCACATGTGTCGGATTTCAGCATGCTGCTGGAGTTACGGAAGTACTGCGGATTCTCGATGACGGGAATCTTGGTCATCCCGATGATCACGGCGTCCGGACCCATCTCCGAGGAAGACGGGGTGTTGTTGCCGTTGGAGACGTGATGAAGAGGGCTGGCAGAGTCATCATCATTACTGATGACTGAGGAGGAGCCTGGGGAGGAGAAAAGGGGGAGGACATAGAGGAGGAGGAGGATGAAGAGGAGGAGGAGGTGAGAGAAAGAAGGAGGAGTTAGCCTGAATCCTGTCGTCATGGTGACGCTGATGCGACTGAAGTTTTCTGTCTCCTAAATGCTAAAGGAATGTTTTCTCTGCAGGAGTCTATGAGAAGCAGGAAGCTCCGCCCCCCTAGTCTTCTTGTGGCTATGCTAAGCTAACCATTAGCAGTCTCCAGCTGAAGTTTAGCCCCTCCCCTCAAGACGCTGACCTCACCTTTAATCCCAAACTTGGAGTTTCTCCCATACTTCAGGATGATGACCATCAGGACGCAGCCCATCAAGGCCACGCCCGCGATCCCAACGACCACGTACACCTGAGAGGACAACAACAACAACAACAAGTAAACAACACATTTCATGTCATTTTATCAGTTTATGTTAATGTTCCTGAGGTTCTCCATAACTTTAAAACAGGTCAGATAAAATAGATTTAAGCATTTAATTATTTATATGAATTAATGCACGACCGCAGGTCTCACACACACACACACACACACACACACACACACACACTTACTGCGACGCTGTCGTCCAGCGGAGGAAGAGGAGAATCTGGAAAACACAAAAGGTTTGTGAATATTTTAAATCAACGCGAAGTTGATGTTGTTTATGTTGTGTCTTGTTTGTGTTGTGTGTTGTTTACCAGTGCTGTCTGATGAACAGATGCAGGGACAAGAGAGAAGAAACAGAACATTCGTTAGAACGGCATAAAATAATAATAATAATAATAATAATAATAATGTTGATAGTAATAATAGTAATGTTATTAATAATACTAATAGTATTAGTAGTAATAATAATAATGATGATGATGATGATGATGATGATAATAATAATAATGATAATTATGTTAATAATTAGAATGTTAATGATAACAATGATAATATTGTTTATAATAATACAATAATGTTAATAATGTTAATAATGTTAATAATAATAATAATAATAATAATAATAATAATAATAATAATAATAATAATAATAATAATAATAATAATAATAATAATAATGATGATGATGATGATGATGATAATAATAATAACACTCACTGTTGTAAAACAGTTCTTCTGCTCCAGCAGCAAAAGAAGAAGAGATGTGTTTTAGTGGTGGTCAACACAGAGCGACCTCGGGGGGGGGGGCTCAGACGGGTGTGTGGTACCTTCGATGCCGATGTCCCGTGGCGGCTCGATGAACTGGGCCGACACCTTCTTGAGGTCCTGGCCGTAGAGGTTCTTGGCCAGCAGCTGGTAGACGCCGTTGTGGATGTGGGTGGGGTTGACCAGCTGCAGGCAGCCGTGGTACTCGCTCTTGGTGGACACGTGGATGGCGGTGTAGATGAAGTCCTGCTCCTTCAGGGGCATGTAGTTGTGGAACCACTGCAGCTCCGGCTTGGGGTTCCCCATCACGCTGAAGGGGATGCACCAGTGGTGGTCCCTCCGGGGCCCCAGCAGCCGTTGGATGGTGGGGGCAACTGACACGGAGGCAACAGGAGAGGAAGAGTGATAATGGGGTGATAGGAGAGCGAACAGGAAAAGCAACATCTACAGGAGAGGGGGGGGGGTCACATTTACAAACACGGAGGAGGAGCATGAGGAGACCACGCTGACCAATCAGGAGCTTCACAGGAGGAAGAGCGACGGAGAGGAAACACGAGAGTCAGTGAGATTTACCAGGAGACGCTAATGAGAACAAACCCAAGAGCCTCCAGTGGAAGCGTCCAGAACAAAGCGTTTAAAAGCTCATGAGAGGAAATGAGAGGCATGCCATCGCGTCTTCACGGCGGCGGCGGCGGCGGCGGCGGCGTCCTTACACAGGATGTTCAGCTGAAGGCTGGCCTCCGCCTGACCAGCCATGTTCTCAGCACTGCAGACCAGAACCTTCCCGTTATCATTCGGAGACAGATCGGACAGGGACAGGCTGCTCTCCGTGTCCGACGGGTCGATCTGGGAACACAATCGTTAGGGGGTCAAAGGTCAACCCCAAAAGAAAGGATTTTAAAATGGGTTAAAACAGAAACGCAGATGTCTTTACGACCTGCGTTCAGCTTCAAGGTTATGAAGAGCAAAGAATCGTTCCCGGAGAAATGAAACCTCGAAGAAAGGAAGTCCAGGATCTGTTCTTTTTTTTTTTTGGAGCCACATCAAAATTTTGGGGGGGGGTCCTCATTTAAAGGCGTGGCTGTTTTTGGTGAGTTTATATTATAATACTGGAGAACCTTGAGATACGAGCTGCTCTGCATACGAGTTATAGAGACATACAGACCGTGTTTCAGGACACCATCACGTGTTGGCGGATGGATACGACATCAGTGAGACCGCATCTCGTTCTTTACCACGTGTTGGCGGATGGATACGACATCAGTGAGACCGCATCTCGTTCTTTACCACGTGTTGGCGGATGGATACGACATCAGTGAGACCGCATCTCGTTCTTTACCACGTGTTGGCGGATGGATACGACATCAGTGAGACCGCATCTCGTTCTTTACCACGTGTTGGCGGATGGATACGACATCAGTGAGACCGCATCTCGTTCTTTACCACGTGTTGGCGGATGGATACGACATCAGTGAGACCGCATCTCGTTCTTTACCACGTGTTGGCGGATGGATACGACATCAGTGAGACCGGATCTCGTTCTTTACCACGTGTTGGCGGATGGATACGACATCAGTGAGACCGGATCTCGTTCTTCACCACGTGTTGGCGGATGGATACAACGGATTCAACTCGTATCTCAGGTTCTACCATCCTGGATCCTAGACTCTCTAGATCATCTTCGAACCCTGATCTTGTCTCCATGGAGACACCTGCCTCCAGACCTGGACCACTCTGGACCGGCTCACCTCGTGGTGGGTGGAGAGCAGATCCAGGTTCCACAGAATCTCCGGCAAGGGGGAGCCTGAGGCGCGACACACCGCCTTCACGTCGGTTCCCTCCATCTGGGTCACGTATCTGGGGTCCACCTCCACTCTGGGAACCACTGGAATGAGCAGGAGAAGCATACATGGACCTCCAGGGTTCTTCTGGAAGCAGAACATCAGCAGCAGCTTCTGAAGCCTTCATGGTTACCGCAGTCCGCCGGCGTGATGCTGGAGAAGTCCTTCACCGCCCCTCGTTCGTCCACGCACTTCAGGTCCTGACCGTCGTCCTCCTCCAGGACCCTCAGCTTGATCCACAGGTTCTCACAGACGCAGTCCAGAGGGTTCCCCGACAGGAGGAGCCTGGAGGACCAAAACACGCCGGGTGAGACTCTGGCTTCACGCCGCACACAGGACACGGGTTCTGGACACGGGACACTCACGGGAAGGAGCTGTTGAAGTTCTGGAACGTTCTCCAGGAGAGCGTGGACAGGTTGTTGTCCCGGAGGTTTCTGCAGGACAAACAGAACCCATTCAGACCCCAACGGAGCCACAGGACCCCCCCAAACCAACAGAACCCATTCAGACCCCAACGGAGCCACAGGACCCCCCCAAACCAACAGAACTTTACATGTATTGGAGCCGGGTGTTGCTGAAGAAGGCGTCTGGCGAGATGGACGACAGCCTGGTGTCGGTCACGGTTCTGTGGGGGGGGGGGGCAAAGGAACAGTTAGCGATTTGGAAAAGACCCAGAAGACCCTGATTTCTGGAGGGGGGGGCTCACAGGTTTTTCAGGTTGATGTAGTGTCTCAGGCTGTTGTCGCTGATGTCGAACACTCGCTTCTGATTGGCGATGTATCTGCAACAAACAGGAAGTAAACATCAGGCTGTGTTGTTTGTAAACAATGATGGTTAAGGTGTGGATCACACCTGTTTTTAACAGGTGTGATCCACACCTGTTAAAAACACTTTTCACCTCTAATCGTGGGGAGGGGGCACCGTGGTTTTTTTGGTGGTGGTGGGGGGGCTTCCACGTCCTTGGACAGCAGTTCTCTGATTGTTATATCTTTCATTTCCCTTTCTTTCTTTTATCACTCACGGAAACGTTCCGCCGCCGCTGATCGAGGGGTGTTTGGATTCATCGTGAACCCCCCCACCACCACCACCCCATTTACCCCCACCCTCCACCCCTCCATTCCACAGCGGGGTCGCATCAGGCTCACTCCAGCAAGAAGCTGCGTCCGACCGCCTCGATCCCGTGTGGAATCTAACATGTATGTGTCGGCTTTTAAATATGGGGGGGGGGGGGTTTCACACCGCCGCCCCCGAGCCCCCCCGGGTTGCGTCGGGCCTCAACGTTTCCTCCGTCGTTGCTTTTACAGAGGAAATACCGACTAATCCACACCATCCCGACGCGCACTCCCGCCACCTTTACGCATGAACGCACCGTGACGCGCGCACCCCAACACCCCCCCATCTCACGCACGCGCACACACACGTTCCTACATGATCTGACAAATCCATAAGGGAGTAAAATCACACATTTTGTGTTTGACATTGAGCGGAGAAGATCCGTAACGGGTATCGATCAGGCCCGCCGATGTGATCAGGAACGATATGATCAGAATAATCACAGCCCCTGGGGTGTTATTGCTTTTACGCATCGCACCCTTAATAAGTGGACACGACCGTCTGCTCGGTGGGCTTCGAACACTTACATCTTGGTGATATTTTCCATCTCGTCTAACGTGAGGATGGGGAAATCCTCGAGCTCCGGTTCAGGATCAATACAAACAATCCTTGAGATGCTGCAACTGCATGGTCCGGGGCAAGCATCGCTAAACCTCCACAGCCCCATCAAAACCAAAAACAATCCAAGACGAGACATCCCACATCCCCCCGCGCTGGAGTCCATCGCCGGTCCGGTCCACCGAATCCCCCCGCACCGAATCCGCTCCGACAGAATGTTGTTGTTGGGTTTTCTTTTCTGTTCTTTTTTTTTTTTTGTGGGAAAGATTTCCTCCCTCGCCGCCTTTATCTGGTCAAGTTAATCCTCCTCAGAAAAAAATAAATAAATAAATAAAAACACTACGCAGTCGGTGAGGAATGCGCAGAGCCCCCGGTTTTAATATCGAGGTTCCGTTACCGGCCTTCCCGCGTCCGCAGAGCTGGAATCGCGCTACTGCACATCGATGTCGTGAAGCGGGGTGTCAGGTGGAACCGTCCCGGTGTCCGCGTCTCTCTCCTGTCCGCTCTCCCCTCCTTGTTTAACCAAGATGAGGTGTTCCAGATGTTCACAGATCGATACGCGGATCCCTCACTCGCGGTTTCTCGTTGTGTGCGTGGCGATGAGGATGGGAATCAAGAGAGCCCGCACCGCGCACCGCGGAGTCAGGATGCGTGGTGATGCTGCGTGTGTGTAGGGAGGAAGGCTGCCTGCATGCGTCTATCGATTATGACCGAGGACGAGCGCATCGCATCTCCCTCCAGCCGTCACCTGGAGCGGGTTTATGTGCTTGATGAACGAACCGAACCGGACCGAACCGCCGCTGCAGCCTCCTCACACTGCGGGCCGGGCCGTGGGTCAGAGTGTTTCAGGTGGACACATGAAGAACATACATGTCAACGCGCCCCTGCTGTAGTGGCTCTGAGGCAGCAGCAGCAGCGTCGACCCCCCCCCCCACACATCACCCCCCCCCCCACCCCGACACCGTTGTACGGTTGGCCATCAGGCCTATAGTGTGACGTACGGTTGACGCACAAGACGGGGTGCATCTATGAAAAATAATTACCTACACATCTGCAGGCTTCACTCCAAACACCGATCAACGCGAGAGAAGAGCAGCAATTCTTTTTTTGGGGGGGGAGAGGGGAGGTACAATGTAAAGAAATGTTTATTTTTTCAAAAATGACTAAATTTGTTTCATTATTTTAGTAAAAAGCTAAATTTTATATAGAAATGTGGTGTAAGATCCACACTCTCCCCCATCCAAGAAAGACTGGGAAACACTTTTACCTTTAATGCTGGGGGGCCGAGGGGGGGGGGGAGTGCCCACCATCATATTTCAAAAATAATCCCATAATTCCTGTTTCCCTGCAGATTCCTAGATTTCAGTCATCCATCAGGAGGAGGCGAGGACTCCTGATCTGTGACACAGCCTGGATGCTGAGTGTCGCCATGGCGACTGGCCTTTTACAAATAGCGCTGACAATGTCAAGTGTCGCTATGGTTGCAGATGAAAATATGTACGCAGGGGTTTTTTTTTTTTCTGAGAAAGATCAAGAACTGAATTATATATGTCTCCATGGTAACCTCAGTGTATAGGAGAGGGAAGAGAGCTCTTTATTTTGCAATAGATCCTCAGCTGTATCTGAAGGAGCGTGACAGCTACACGAGAAAAAAGGTAGGTTTTCAAGTAGATCAAGTGTGACCATAATTCAGGCAGCGCCGCGTTCATTTATGGAGCAAGTGGGGAGAGAAGTTGTGACTCCAGCTACTGATGTCTGACGAACGTGTCTGGTCCTGAAGCTCTGCAAAAAGGTGAACCTCTATGTGCAGAGAAAAGAAGAGCATCCATGTGTTTACCTAAAAACCGATGGGAACCTTCATGCTGTCTCTGTTTGGATAGATGGAGAGTGGTTGCAGCCCCCATGGTTTCTTTATTTTCTTCATCATTTTATTGAGCTTTATGAGCTTCTGTTGATATTCTCTGTAAAAATGAAACAAGTTCTTTTATTATTATTGCATTATTATTGCACCTGATTTCCTCAATCTCAGATCAGACTTTTTCAGTTTAGACCAAAATTGAAACAAACGTTGAGAAATGCTCTCACGTTTTTAAAAAGAAATAGAAATAATTAAATAAAGGATGAATCCACCTTCTCCCGGATTCCCCATTCTTTATACCCAGTCAATCATCATTTTCTCTCCATTAGGATAAAGTTTAAGTGATCAAAATAGCAGAATTAGAAGAACTTAAATGCTTTAAGTTGTTCAATCTAGAAGTAGAGAAGCAACAAGGCCTCAGTGGATGATAAAGCGTAACTGGTTGAACGTAAAGTAACCTGACAGTCATTGCTCAGGGCTCAAAAACCTTTCAGCCACGCAGTTGTTGATGGGATGGTCTGTCGCGGGGGCGGGGTTGGCAGACAAGCCTGCGAGTTCACACTGTGGGCACTAAATACCAAAGACTTCCTGTGGGGCGTTTGAGAAGTTGCTGGGCGTGGCCAGACCGGCACGTCGACCCCGTTTTACTAGTCACCGCAGCTTATCCCCGCCCGCTTGTGCTGCCCTGTGAACGTGAGCGAAGCTCCACCGACGTCTCGATCTCCTCCTGCCTTGTGTCGCTGCACGCTGAAGGGAAAACGTGCAAACACTCCGGGACGGTAAACAGCGGATGAACACACCGAACCAGGTCCCGTTGCACGTTTGTCTCCCTTTATCTGTAACGAATCGCTCCGTTAAATCCGTTGTTATTCATATTAATATACCAGGGATCGTTCTGTTGGTGTTGTTTTTAGCTCGTCGGAGTCTAACCGTTGCACCGCCTGAACAAAAAAACAAAAAAACACGCAGGGCTCCGGTTAGCTTAGCATCCCGTTAGCCGCGGCGCAAACACGTTTCCCGTTGAGGTGGAAGGAATTGCGCATTTTTTTGTTTTTTTTGGTGTAATTCCTTCCGGTAACGGAAGAAACGAGCTCGCGCGTGGGAGCGAGTTTTTCCCGGTAACGGTGAACACGCTAACCAGCTAACAGCTAACAGCTAACCAGCTAACAGCTAACCAGCTAACCTCACAACTAGTCAAAGCGTCAGACACGGTCCAGTGCGGGAACCCACCGGCTGATCCGCTGTAAACAAAGAAAACCTCGTTTATTGATTATTGATTAGATGCGTCCCACAACATTGAATCGGGCCTCTAGAAAAAGGATGTATTGATCACTGATTGATTGATCACTGATCTGTGACCCCGCCTCTTTCAACAGGGGGAGGAGCCTTTTTGTTTTTCCGCGCCGGCGCCAGACTATGGAGGTGAAAATCAAGGAGCAGGACGAGGACAGCAGCTTCAGCACCACCGACACCAACGGTGAGAGCCAGGAGAAACTGGAGTCCGCCTTTTTATGGATGGTGACACTTCCTGTTTTGTGGCTCCGCCCCCTCCTCCTCAGGTAAACGCCCGGCGGAGGACATGGACGAGGAGCAGGCCTTCAAACGCTCTCGCAACGCGGATGAGATGGTGGAGCTGCGCGTGCTGCTGCAGAGCAAAGTGAGCACGCCGCCGTGGCGTTGGCGGCGTCCACTGACAACACGTCGGCGGCCGCCGCTACGGTTCTTCTCCCCGGCGCTCAAACTGATTCACTATGTTTCCTCCGCAGAATGCCGGCGCCGTAATCGGGAAGGGCGGCAAGAACATCAAAGCCCTTCGCACTGACGTGAGTAGACTGCTCGCATCCCGACTATTCCGGTCAGATCCGAGCGTTCACGCCGCCTAGCCCCTCCCACATTCGTCGGCGCAGCTTTTTAATCTACGCCGATCGATCGATGTCCTGGATTCAAGCTGAAACGGCCAACGCCCTGTTTCCCCAGACCCGCGGAGGTTAGCCGCGGGTCTGGGGACGCGACGCGTCGCCGTAGCGACCTGAAACCGGCTGTGTGAAAAGGGGCGTGAACCTCCGACGGTTGTCGACGCGTCACGCTTCCTGTTGTCCACTCACCGCAATTTGAAGTCTCTCATGTCACTGAAAGGTCAAAGTTCAGCATGTTCTCAATTAAACTGTATTCCTTCTCCCTCTCCTGTACTGTTATTTTTTTTGCCACCTTCCTCCGTTGCCCTCGTCCCGGATCGACACGCCCGCCCCTGAACGCCCGCCCGCCCACCTGAAATGGCGGTTGGGCCCGCCCATAAACCGCGCCCCTCCTTTAACTCGAACGTCCCCCGCCCAATGCCAACCTCCTCCACCACAACCACCACCACCACCTCTTCCTCCTCCTCCTCCTCCTCGGCCCCTGCAGTTCAATGCCAGTGTTTCAGTCCCAGACAGCAGTGGCCCAGAGCGGTACGTCCAGTTCACGCCTGATCACAGCCGACATGTTGATGATAACCTGCCTTCTGTTTCATTTACAGTATTACCCCCCCACCCCACCCCTCCCCTCCCCTCCCTGACACACACACACACGCACACACACACAAACTGTCCATTCTAAACATCTCCATTGAGCTGGACCTCATTCGTCACTGACCCCACCCCTCCGTGCTCCCCCCCCCACCCCCCAAGCTGGTTTCCTTTTCTGTGATGTTCAGTTTGAAAGCAAAAATCTTTCTCTGCCCCCCACCCCCACCCCCCCACACTGTTTTCAGCATCCATAAGAGACCACTTTCTTGCCCCCCCCCCCCACTCTGTCACTCACTGATGTCGTCTCTTTTCTTTAACTGTCCTGCATCCACATCAGGTTACAGCTCTTCATCCCCCACCCCCGTGTTACTGCCCCCCCCCCCCCAACACCTGCTGACAGGTGAAGCTGTTGAAAGTTATTGCCCCCAACTTGCTGGTGGTGGATGGAATCAGGAGACCCCCCCCTTCCCCTTCCCACCCCATTCCCCCTCCCTCCGACTGTGTGGCCAGCCTCATGTTGAGTTGAAGATGCCCCGCCCCCCCAAGGCTTCAGATGCATGTCAGTTTATTCCATGTGTGTGTGTGTGTGTGTGTGTGTGTGTGTGTGTGTGTTCCATGTCGTTCTTGTTGTAACTCCTCCTTCCTCTCCGTCAAACTGCTTCCCAGAATCCTCAGCGTGAACGCCGGCATCGACACCATCGGAGAGATCCTCCTGAAAATCATCCCCACCCTGGAGGAGGTAAGAGGGGCGGGGCCAGTGGTTGTAGGATGGGAGGGGCCGGTGGTTGTAAGATGGGCGGGGCTGGTGGTTGTAGGATGGGCGGGGCCGGTGAATGTAAGGGCGGGTCCGGGGGGTTGTAAGTGGGGTGGGGCCAGTGGTTGTAGAATGTTCGGGGCTGTTGGTTGTTAAATGGGCGGGGCCAGTGGTTTTAGGATGGGCGGGGCCAGTGGTTGTAAGAGGGGTGGGGCCGGTGGTTGTTAAGTGGGCGGGGCCAGCGTGTTAAAAATGAGAACCAGTCCTGGGTTTGTTTGCTAGCTGTTAAGGGGGGTAGCCAGAGGGGCGGAGCTAAGAGTGGGCGTGGCCCTCACGTGTCTCGTTGCTCCTGCAGTACCAGCACTACAGCGGCTTTGACTTCGACAGCGAGCTCCGCCTCCTGATCCACCAGAGCCTGGCGGGGGGGATCATCGGGGTCAAAGGCGCCAAGATCAAAGAGCTGAGAGAGGTAGGGGCGGAGCCATCGAATGAACCACGGGGGTTCTGGGTAATTCTGACTCCACGTCTCCCCATGCAGAACACCCAGACCACCATCAAGCTGTTCCAGGAGTGCTGCCCCCACTCCACCGACCGCGTGGTGCTGGTGGGGGGCAAACCCGAACGCGTCATCGAGTGTATAAAGGTCATCCTGGAACTGGTGTCCGAGGTGAGGCGGGGTCCCTGAGGTGAGGGGGTGTCACAGAGGTAAGGGGGGGGTCACACGTCTGAATGCCCCCTCCCGTCCTTAGGCGCCGATCAAAGGCCGCGCCCAGCCGTACGACCCCAACTTCTACGACGAGACGTATGACTACGGGGGCTTCACCATGCTGTTCGAGGAGCGGGGGCGGAGACCCGTCAGCAGCTTCCCCATCCGCGTCCGCGGGGGGGGCTACGAGCGCATGCCCCCCCTCCGTGGCAGCAGACCCGTCCCCCCCTCCAGGCGGGACTATGACGACTTGAGCCCCCGCCGGCGTCCGCCGCCGCCGCCGCTGAGCAGGAGCGGACGAGGGGGCAGCCGAGCCCGGAACCTGCCGCTTCCCCCGCCGCCGCTGAGAGGAGGGTGAGGGTGTTTAGCACCGCCCCACAGCGGACCCCCCCCCTTGCTGGTCACTGACGCTCTGTCCTTGTGTTTGCAGGGGCGACAGGTTCTCCCACAGCCATGGCAGCTACCACAGCAGCATGGACGACAGGCCCAGGTGGGTCCGTCACTGTCAAGCCCCGCCCACATCGGCGTGGGGCGGGGTCTTCACGCGTTCTGTTGAGTCACGTTAACACAGCCTCTCGTCCGCAGTGAGAGGAGAAGCCGAGGAGATCGGTACGACAGCATGGTGAGCGCCGCCGTGTGTACAGACGGTTGTTTGTTTGTTGTTTGTGTGTGTTGGGGGGGGGCGTGAATCCTCTCAGATGATGCCGTTGGAATTCCGTCTCTGAGCTCGGAGGAACAGACGCCGCGACGCTTCATCACCTCATACGCATACACTGATCTGGACCTGCCGTTGCCTGGCAACAGTTGTCTCCTTGGTTACCGCAGAGCAGCTGTAGTCCGGAGACCAACGAGACGAGCAAATGAACTCGAGCTGAAACCGAAGCACTTCCTGAACAGCCCCCCCCCCCCCCCCAGATAACAGCTAAAATGACAGTTGATCAAACGACGTTAGCTCGCAACGCACCGCAGAACGGCGTTGTAGCGACGCACGGTGGAGGGACCCCGACTTCCTGTTGGGGGGGATCAAACGACGGAGTGTTCCTGTTTTGTCGAACTACTCCTTTAATGTCTTAACGGCGTGACGGTAACGCCCCGCTCCGAATCGCCGCCGGTAACGTGCTCGTCTACATGGGTCATTTTCTGTCTGTGCCTGTAGGGGGTGCCAAACCAGCCCATAGGGGTTTTCCAGGTGTTGTGGTTGTGTTCGGGCATTGGTGTCAAACTTAAGGCCCAAGGGCCAAATGTGGCCCTCCACAACATTTAATTAATTAATCAATCACTATGTGGCCCGCCAGAGCATAAAAGGTCAGGGTACCAATAGGTCAAAAGTGTGCTTTGACCAAAACTACATTTCCCACAATGCAGTACTTCAGCCCATTTTAACTCTGACTAAACGTAGTGAACAAAGTTAGTGTCCTAAGTTGTGTCTGATGTTATTTTTCTTATTTTGTTATTTACATTACACTGAGTTACATTTAGTTACATTTATTAGTAACATTAAGGAGTAGTTACATTTAGTTACATTACACTGAGTTACATTTAGTTACATTTATTAGTTACATTAAGGAGTAGTTACATTTAGTTACATTACACTGAGTTACATTTAGTTACATTTATTAGTTACATTAAGGAGTAGTTACATTTAGTTACATTACACTGAGTTACATTTAGTTACATTTATTAGTTACATTAAGGAGTAGTTACATTTAGTTACATTACACTGAGTTACATTTAGTTACATTTATTAGTTACATTAAGGAGTAGTTACATTTAGTTACATTACACTGAGTTACATTTAGTTACATTTATTAGTTACATTAAGGAGTAGTTACATTTAGTTACATTACACTGAGTTACATTTAGTTACATTTATTAGTTACATTAAGGAGTAGTTACATTTAGTTACATTACACTGAGTTACATTTAGTTACATTTATTAGTTACATCTGGCCCTTTGAGGACCGCCGTTATGCTGATGTGGCCCTCAGTGAAGATGAGTTTGACCCCACCCCATACGGTAGGGTTATGGGTTTTTTTTGTATGAATGTATTTAAATGTGGACACTGTGGACAGACCCCCCCCCCCCATTAGTGACCCCATGCGGTCCAGCTGGCATCAGATTTTGTAGTGAACACACGCCGTTTGCTTTGACTGCCGTTAAACCTGTTTTCCTTTCACTTCTCTTTTCTCTCCAAACGGTCCTGAAACCCAGAGTGGAAGTGGATACGGTGAGTTTCTTGTCTTTATTGATCCATCATCACCACCAGATCAGCTGATTCCTCCTGTTTTTATTTAACAACTTAAACCAGTGGTTTCTCAGCCCCCGGATCGGTACCGGGTCACTCACACAGAAAGAATCCAGAACTTCCGTGATTACATCCCGTGAGGCGGTGATGTATTGTAACTGTCAGTGTTGGTGTGTTTGTCCAAACATCCAACAAATATCTTCACAACCGTTGCAGATAGAACGATGAAACAAAAAGCACGTTATTGGGGCAGCAAAGGGGATGGAAATGAGGTGATGACCTTGACTTTGAGAAAACTAGGTCAAGGTCAAATTTCAACTATTGTACATTTTTTGCACGTATCTCAGGAACCAGATAAGATAGAAAGACGAAGCAAAAGGCGTTAAATTCAAGGAGGCAAGGGGATGACGATTAGATCACAGCCTTGACCTTGAAAAAAGTATGTCAAGGTCAAATTTTCACTTTTACACCTTCTTAGGTACACATCTCTGACACCTCTCGACAAATACAATGCACCAGTTACATTTTGGATCTTTTATTAAATGACCCTGACGTATGAAAGTAGGTCAGGGTAAAATTTTGACTTCAGGGGTGTCCATTATTTCTGTTTTTTTTTTTTTCTGATCTGATTCCGAACAATGTTTTAAGTTTCTGTGCTCTTCTTATTTTATTTTGTTGGGTGTATCTGGGCCGTGACGTTAAACCGGTCCGCGGGCCGGGGGTTGGGGACCGCTGACATAGAGGATAACAAAACTCTTGCATGCGAGCCTTTTCTCCTCCCCTGTGGATGAATGAATGAACGAATGAATGAAGGCGTTTCCTTGTCTCACCTCCTTGTTTCCTTTCCAATGTTTCCCAAGACAATCACTCTTCCTGGGATCACTTCCCGTCCGGTGAGTGGGGGTGGGTTCTCGTCCCGGGGCTTTTTCACCTCAAATGATGGTTTCTTCTCACCTCATCTCACCCCCCCTCCACCCCAGGCAGCAGAGGCTCCTACAGTGACCTCGGGGGCCCGGTCGTCACCACTCAGGTCACCATCCCTAAAGACGTGAGTCCAGCTTCTCCTCCGGGGACGGGGCGACGGAGACGTTCTCGCCGCTAAACGCTTGTGTTCTGGTCCCGCAGCTGGCCGGGTCCATCATCGGGAAGGGGGGGCAGAGGATCAAGCAGATTCGCCACGAGTCGGGGGCCTCCATCAAGATCGACGAACCACTAGAGGGCTCTGAGGACCGCATCATCACCATCACAGGAACACAGGACCAGATCCAGAACGCCCAGTACCTCCTGCAGAACAGGCACGTGCTGCGACCCCCCCGGTGAACGCCTGGGGGCGCCGATCGATCAGTAATAATCAATAATCCATTTTAATCTGCTTCGTTTTGACTGATAAAGGCGAGTCACGTCAGTGATGTCATTGAATGTTTCTACAAATGTCGTTTCACTGAAAGTGTTGGAATGATGAAATCAGAACACGCTCCTCAGTGGCTCCGCCCCCTCCTGCACAAACCCCTCCCCCTCCGCAGTTACTGCGGAAGTAACACACTTCCAGCCTCGACCTCGACGTGCTTCCCAGCGCCGCACACGAGAAACGTCCCTCGGCTGCGGCGCCCGTCGCCACAGCATCGGTAGACGAGCGTTCCTGTTGCCATGGCGACGCCTGTCTAACACCGATCCGTCTCTGGTTTCAGCGTGAGGCAGTACTCTGGTCGCTTCTTCTAGACGGACGGGCCGAGGGAGATGGAAGCCACGCTGTCGCTCCGACATTCCTCTGCATCGGGTCGAGGCGCCCTCCCGCCGCCGCCGCTCGCCACGCCCACCCGGCTTTTATTTGGAGGAGGAATCAGCTGTCAGACGGCGGACGGGGAGTGTGTGTGTGTGTGTGTGTCTGTGTGAGTGTGTCTTTATTCTTCTACGGACTCTTGTGCCATCATTGACTGGTGTGTGCGGCATCTCCTGGTTTCCCGCGCCCCAAACCACCATCTTTGTCAGCGCAGCATGCAGAATGTAATATTTTTGTAAGGAGCATCATGTGATTGATTTTTTATTTCTTTTAAAACACGCCCTTAAAAGGAAGACGCATGCTCTCTGGACGGGTGGAGAACCATCGATGTCTTTTCTCATCGTCCTTTCCTCTGTGAAGCGACGTGTGTCTCGTAGCGCGAGCTGAGAGGCGCCCGTGGTTTTTGGAATCGATCAGAAACAAACCGACAGGCAGAAACTAATCAGCGTGTTTTATAAAATGCACTTCTTATTCTTTTGGGATAAATGTGATGGAATAATTTTCTTTGGATGAAAGCAACTTGATATCAGACTTTTATTTTGGCAGGAGTGCTTTTAATTTGTAGGAGACATTTTTTGGCGAGTGGGTTTTTTTCTCTTCTTTCTCTTTCTGGTCATCTGTGTCTGATGTCTGTGAGACCTGATCAATAAAGTTTGTGTCAAAATGTGTGGGCGCTTGATTTCAACAGAGGAAGAAGAAGTTTCCACCCCCCAGGAATAAAAAAAATGAACACAAAACAGCTTGGTTATTTGAATTTAATATTTACAGAAAACTGACCGGATGTTGTAGGTCACTGTTATTGTTTGTTTACCTTGTTTCCATGGTTACAAACGGCATATTATTTACCGGAGCAGTGTTGATTATTTTAACGTCTTATTTTGAAAATCTAATCTTCAAAATAAGGCTTCAAAATCCATAATCAATAACTAATAACCTCTGAATCACACCGTCTGTTCGGTAATGACTCGCGCAGGTCGTGTCCGGTTCCCGGTGGCGGTGACGCGTCACGTGGTCCGGCGGTTGTCTCGTTAACACCGGATGTCTGTTCCCACAGTGTGATCAGCCCGAACCGTTTCCCAGCAGAGCCCGGCCCCCCGTCACGTGGTCGCACCGCCGCTGGGGGGGCACCGGAGGACGCGCCCCGGACACAGAGGAGGACCTCACCGCACCGGACCGACCGGCACCGGACGCTTGTTTACCCGGTAGGGATGACTTCTGGATGTGTGTTAAACGGGGCTCCTTCCGGTAACGTGCAGCGTGTGTTCGGCTCCTAGGGGCCCCCTCCCGGAGCCATGACGCTCAGCTTCGCGGGGGCCTGCTGCCTCAGCCCGGAGGCCAAGGAGGCGCGACGGATCCACGACGAGATCGAGAGGCAGCTCCGCCGGGACAAGAGGGACTCCCGGCGGGAGTACAAGCTGCTGCTGCTCGGTAAGGCCCGGACGCGCCGCCCGCCCGGGACGCGCGGGGAGCGGGAGGGGGCCCTCCTCCAGAGGCGGGCTGGAGACAGAGAGAAAACGGGTCCGTTAGAACCGGGTCACGCCGACACCAACGGTTGTTGTTGTTGTTGTTGTTTATTTAGGGTTTGTTTAGCATCGGGAGATCTGGATCTTGTTACTGTTCGTGTGGATTTCTCCATTAAACTGATTTTCCTGGTGAAAGAAGGAGAAGCAAAGTAATTAAAAAAATTAATAAAATCCCCTGAACCACAAAAGGCCGCTCAAATAAATAAATAAAAAAAATAAAAATAAAAACAAACAAACAAAAGGCTCTAAATAAGCAATAGCAACTTTTATAAAAGCTTTCTGAAACTAAAAAAATTAGTTTTTGCTCAAATTGTTCCAGCAGGTTAAAAAAATAATAATATAATAATAATGTGTGTAAATGAGCTAAATATAATTTGATTCTCTTCGTTATTGATCTCCACCCACTGTCATGGAGTGACTGACAGAAGTCCTGAATCCACATCCACTCCAGTGGATCCAGGAAGAGGAGGAGAAAGAGTGGACCCTGAAGTGGTGGTGGGGGGTGGGGGTTGGGGGGTGGAACCGATACCATTATTTCTGACATTCTGGTTCTCAGTGAAGTCAGTCCTGCTTAATGTCAGTGGATGTGAGGCGTCAGCGGGGCGTGTCTATCCTACGCTTTATTGTGGCGAGGTGTGGAAACATTTCCTGGTTGCTGGAGGCGTTTTGGCAGGAAGGACACGCCCTGTGAGCGCTCTGGGCTTCCTGGTGCATCAGCAGTGACACGGCGCTCTGATTGGTCAACCCATGTCTGAACAGCATCGTGTGTGCCAATCAGACGATCAATAGGAGGCACAAATGTGTTGTTATGATTATTATTATTATTATTATTCACAGTTAATGCTCCTTTAATGTTCCGGTCAGATGTTTCCAGATGTGCTCCTGATCCAGGAGTTGACTCAGCAGAATGTCGACCCACATCAATAATTAAAAGTAGAAACTCAGGATGTATCAGAGGGTTAACGGGGGGGGGGGCCCATTATAATTCATAATGACTGATGTGTAAACATGTAAAGGCCTTCTACCCGGGGGCGTCGTGAATACGTGATGGCTCATAAGGATAACAGAACCGGAGGAAAGAGGCTCAGTCCCACGGCCCCCGACCTTGACCCTGGGCTCGACCTCCAGATAAACAAGCGGGGCATTCAAGTGCGTGAGGGAATTTTTTTCAGAAGCTTGTTTTCTTGTGAAATTCTGAAGTATTTCGGTTCCGTCGAACAGATCCAAAACAAAACCACGTAAAGAGGAAAGAGAAGAAATCACCTCCAGAGGAAGTGAAAACAGAGCGAAGAACGATTTAATCCAACACCGTCTGGATTTAATCCAACACCGTCTGGTGCAGGATTAAAGTTCTAGACGGATCCAAACTCTTCTGATAGGGTTCAGGATAATAAGTGAACATGGGGGCAGAACTCTGATGCCTTGATGGCTCAGTGTAAAGGGTTAATGTCGGATGTAAAGACGACGGACGTGTTGGTGGCAGTGAAGTCAGAAACAGCAGATCCTATTGGTTTAATCAGGGTCTGTTCTGGTCATGTGATCACACATGTCCACTTATATTACTAATAAGCATTAAATACGTGGTAGAAATAAATGAATACATGATGAAATAAAGTAGATAAAATATATCTGTGGCTCTAAACAACTTATTAACGTGTTGAAGTCAAACCTTTGGTTTATTGATAATGTGTATAGATATATTGATGTCTGGATGTGGTTTTTATTCCTGAAGGCTGTTCTCACTTCTCTCCTCTGACGAAGCTTCAGCTTTGATTTCAACACAAACTCAGGAGGAAATGAAGAAACCACTTCTACTTCAGCTTTTCAAACGACGGAGGTCAGAGGTCACAGAGCAGCAGGACAACAAAACGTTCCTCACGTCACATGTCAACAGCGAGCACCTGATTTGGGGTTCTATTGGGTTGGGATCTCGTTCTTTACCACGTGTTTGCATATGGATACGATATCAGTGAGACCGCATCTCGTTCTTTACCACGCGTTGGTGGATGGATACGATATCAGTGAGACCGGATCTCGTTCTTTACCACGCGTTGGTGGATGGATACGATATCAATGAGACCGGATCTCGTTCTTTACCACGCGTTGGTGGATGGATATGATATCAGTGAGACCGGATCTCGTTCTTTACCACACGTTGGCAGATGGATACAACATCAGTGAGACCGGATCTCGTTCTTTACCACGCGTTGGTGGATGGATATGATATCAGTGAGACCGGATCTCGTTCTTTACCACGCGTTGGTGGATGGATACAACATCAGTGAGACCGGATCTCGTTCTTTACCACACGTTGGCGGATGGATACAACATCAGTGAGACCGGATCTCGTTCTTTACCACGTGTTGGCGGATGGATACAACATCGGTGAGACCGGATCTCGTTCTTTACCACACGTTGGTGGATGGATACGACATCAGTGAGACCGGATCTCGTTCTTTACCACGCGTTGGTGGATGGATACGATATCAGTGAGACCGGATCTCGTTCTTTACCACGCGTTGGTGGATGGATACGATATCAGTGGGGCCGCATCTCGTTCTTTACCACGTGTTGGCGGATGGATACATCAGTGAGACCGGATGTCGTTCTTTACCCCGCGTTGGTGGATGGATACGACATCAGTGAGACCGGATCTCGTTCTTTACCGCGTGTTGGCGGATGGATTCAACATCAGTGAGACCGGAGCTCGTTCTCGTTGGTGGAGTAAAGACGTAGCTCGTGTGTTCTCCTGACTTTTGTGTTCCTATTCATTCTTTATCATTGTTTACGTAACTTATATATAACTAATTGTACACAGGTAAAATCTGCGTGTCTATTGGTTGATAAAAATATTTTTTTCTTCATAATTTAATATAATTTTTTTATTCTAAAGGCTGGAATGGATTTAAATGATTTTAGTTGATTTAATGGTTAAATGTTTGATTCAACGGATTCGACTTGTATCTCAGGTTCTACTGTAGGTTCTACTGTAGGTTCTACTGTAGGTTCTACTGTAGGTTCTACTGTACTTAGCATGAGTAGCATCAGGTGAGCCGTGACATCACACTGATGAGGTCAGTCCGGCGCGTTAACCCTTCACGTGTCGTTGCTCAGGAACCGGTGAGAGTGGGAAGAGCACGTTCATCAAGCAAATGCGGATCATCCACGGCCGCGGCTACTCCGACGAGGACAAGCGCGGCTTCACCCGCCTCGTCTACCAGAACATCTTCACCGCCATGCAGGCCATGATCCAGGCCATGAACGCGCTGCAGATCCCCTACAAGGACGAGAACAACAAGGTAGGCCCGTTCTTTGTCACGGGGGGGGTTGACAGCGGAATGTTTCGGATCCGATGTGCGGCGCGTTTCCAGGATGGATCTGCAGTCATGTTTAGTTTGACGAGACTCGAGTCTATTTATGGAGCGTTTGGAACGCGGGCATCTGCAGGCGGGTGGGGGCAGGTAGTCCGGGGCAAATACAGGATTGGGGGGGCGGCGTCCAGAGGGTTTCCATCCCAACTCCTCGCCCACGAGCGACAGGACGGCCGACAGGAAGTCGTTGTTTGTCTCCGACGGAGGAGACATCAGAACCAGAGATAAATAAGCCCCACCCCGTTCAGGAATCGTCCAATCGGTTCTTGGGACGGACACACCGATTGACTCCTCCTCCTGCCCAGCGTTCAGGATGATGATGATGATGATGATGATGACGATGTGTTTAGTATTCCCAGCAGGGATGGGGTGTGGGGGGGCTGGCAACTCATTCAGGAAGCAGGAAGTGGATCCGACCGGAACCTGCTTCCTGTGACGCGTCATCGGTCGTCTGTTAGCAGACGGCCCAGCAGGTCGTTAAATCTCCCAGCATCCCTCCAGCGGTGACGCTGCAGTCGTCCATCCAACGCCTGCATTCGACGGGTCGGCTGTCCAGAGGCGTCCGATTGGTCGAGCAGACGACTCGTCGGATGACAGACGGATGTCTGGGCTCTGGAATTCATCACAGCTCTGAGACGATGATAATATAGTAGAACCTCAGATTATAATATAGTAGAACCTCAGATTATAATACAGTAGAACCTCAGTTTATAATACAGTAGAACCTTCGATTATAAAACAGTAAAATCTGAGATAATAGTACAGTAGAACCTCAGATTATAATACAGTATAACCTCAGATTATAATACAGTAGAAAATGAGATAATTATACAGTAGAACCTCAGATATAATACAGTAGAATATAAAATTATAGTACAGTAGAACCTCAGATTATCATGCAGTAGAATGAGATTATAATACCGTAGAACCTCAGATTCTAAGACAGTAGAATCTGAGATAATAATAGAGTAGAACCTCAGATTATAAACCATTATAACCCCAGATTATAGCAGACGTGCAGACAGGAAGCCGGTTGAATCCACATGGAATCCTGTTTCTTCACATCGGACTTCATTCCCATCGTTCTGGATCCGGTCGGGGGAACCCACTCAAAGGTTCTCGTGTCCTTCAGGCGAACGCCATCATGGTCTGCGGGGTCGACGTGGAGAAGGTCACCGCGCTGGGGACACCCTACGTGGACGCCATCAGGAGCCTGTGGGAAGACCCAGGAATTCAGGAGTGTTACAGCCGGAAGAGGGAATACCAGCTGTCGGACTCCGCCAAATAGTGAGTGAGAAGGAACCGCCTCCATTCTTTTCCCACTGCCTCGTCTCCCAGGCCACATTGCGGCGCCCATGTCGTTGCCTGAAAGGCGTTCCGGTTCTCGCCGGGATGGTTTTTCCCTGACTGTCCTGACTCTGGGATGTTCTCAGCTACCTGAACGACCTGGACCGGATCGCCGCCACGCCCTACCTGCCCACCCAGCAGGACGTACTGAGGGTCCGCGTGCCCACCACCGGCATTATCGAGTACCCCTTCGACCTGGAGAACGTGGTGTTCAGGTGAGGGTCACGAGCACACACACACACACACACACACACACACACACACACTATTGATCTTTCTTTTGCTTTTCTTGTTTTTTCTTATTTGTTTTGAACTTATTTAGTTTTTATTTACTTTTATTTTCACTTTGTTCCACATTTAGAACAAATTATTTTGATACATGGAATAAATTTTAATTATATAATTTCCTACATTAATTTAGCATACACCTTAGCATACAGGTTAGAGTTTAGCTCAGCTCAGACTGCAGGCTGTTGATTCTCGTAGTGTTTTGTTTGTTTGGGGTTTTTTGTATTTTATTTTTTATTCTTAATAAAAAAATCCTGACCTGGATTAAACTCCCTTTTGTTTACGTTTAAATGTGTACTTTCACAATAATCCAGCGGGTCGCTTGGGGAAATGAAAGTTTCTGTTCCCAGAAACGACATCCGGTCAGCGTGAGGCGCGTGGAGCCGGTCGCTAGGCTAACGTGAGCTGTCATGTGGGTGGGGACTAAACCTAGCTGCTGATTGGTTGAATGTTTCAAGGATGGTGGACGTGGGCGGCCAGCGCTCCGAGAGGAGGAAGTGGATCCACTGCTTCGAGAACGTCACCTCCATCATGTTCCTGGTGGCGCTCAGCGAGTACGATCAGGTCCTGGTGGAGTCCGACAGCGAGGTGAGACCACCACACGCCTCCTCCTCTTCCTCATCTGCTTCCTGGCAGGGCTACGCTTCACCTGCAGGGGGAGCTCTCTGGTCGCTCTGTTCTCCAGCCTCATGCCTCTGACCTGATGTTCTCCTCAGACTCTGACCTGATGTTCTCTTCAGACTCTGACCAGATGTTCTCCTAAGACTCTGACCTGATGTTCTCCTCAGGCTCTGACCTGATGTTGTCCTCAGACTCTGACTTGATGTTCTCGTCAGACTCTGACTTGATGTTCTCCTCAGACTCTGACCTGATGTTCTCCTCAGACTCTGACCTGATGTTCTCCTCAGACTCTGACCAGATGTTCTCCTCAGACTCTGACCTGATGTTCTCCTCAGACTCTGACCAGATGTTCTCCTCAGACTCTGACCTGATGTTCTCCTCAGACTCTGACTTGATGTTTCTGGGGGTGTCTGATGTTCTCCTCAGAACCGGATGGAGGAGAGCATGGCCCTGTTCCAGACCATCATCACCTACAAGTGGTTCAGGTACTCCTCCATCATCCTGTTCCTCAACAAGATTGACCTGCTGGAGGAGAAGATCATCTACTCACACCTGGTCGACTACTTCCCCGCCTATACTGGTGAGACGCTGAAGGCAGCAGAGCCTGCTGTCGGTTTATTTATTTTAGTTTCTATTTAAAGAGGAGAAATAACAGTTTTGTGTTTTTTATTATTATTAGCATTAAAAGATGAATTAATATCCAGTTAAAGGCGCTCAAATCACATTCATCTACTATGGTGACGCCCTGGCCCGCCCTACTCTGCTTGTGATTGGTTTTCACAAAAGGAGCTTTTGCCACGCCCACAACACTTCCTCAGGTTCTGGACCAGAGCTCCAAAGTGAAACCTATATAATATATAAAGTTGGCTAACGTTAGCCAGCGTTAGCATTAGCCGCTAAAGCAGCTGCAGGATGTTGTGGAATCCACCTGTCCATTCGTAGCAGGAAGTCGTTGTTTCCTCTTCCAGATTACCTGCAGCCTTTTCGTATTTCAGCGGTTCTGCACGCGGGTCAGCTTCTAAACCCGCCGTCTGCATGTTTCAGGTGCGCAGCAGGACGTGGAAGCAGTAAAGAAATTCATCCTGGAAATGTTTGTCAGCCTCAATCCCGACGAGAAGAAGATCATCTACTCCCACTTCACCTGCGCCACGGACACGGACAGCATCCGCTTCGTCTTCCACGCCGTCAAGGACCACATCCTGCAGGGCAACCTGGAAGTCTTCAACCTGGTCTAGAGCGGCCGCCTCGCCGCAGCGCGCCGCTGGGACTCGATGGGCCTCGGTTTGATGCTAACGCGCTAATCCAAAGCAGGACGCCCCAGACGAACCGGGCTCTGAGGGACAGGTGTCTCCGGCGGCGTCAGGTGTGTCCTGACGAGTCCGTTTCTACCGCGCACATCTGTGGAAGCTTCTGTCGGTGTTGTCATGGTAACATTGTGACTGTGCAAGGGTGGATCTGGAGGTGACGTTCCGGGTCCTTCCTTCTGGGGAATCTGTGGAAGTGAATGTAGGACGACTGCAGAGCAGCACCTCCACCCGACCCGGGTCCTCCACCCGACCCGCTTTGATTTTAATGAAACACATTTAAGGGACAAGTCTGAACCAACACTGACACAAGACTTTAGTTCACATGTTGAGGACTCTGAACGTGCTTAGTGTTCTAGACCAGGGGTCCCCAACCCCCGGGGCGTGGGCCGGTACCGGTCTGTGGGTCAATCGGTACCGGTCCGGTTAAATGAGTGGATTCTGTCCTCCATATCTGTCATTATTGACGCTTTTGGAGATGCTTGCCTCGGTCACATGACTACCTTCTTAAAGGGGCCGCTCCGGCCGCTAACACAGAATGCGTGACCGCTAAATTGAAACTCCCAAGCTAACAGTTGGTGCGTCGTTACGACGACGCTGCTAATAAAGTTGATGCCAACAGGATTTTGTTGAATTTATCCAACGCGCCTCGAAGGACGGTCGGGGACGTTAAACCGGTCGGGGACCGCTGCTCTAGACTCTCCAGACGTCGTGCTCTTCACGGCGGCGTCATTAGGCCTTAAACTGCTTCCTGTTAGCACAGGGGAAGGGAAGCTGCTATCCATGCGTTAGCATTGCTCTTTTTGTTAGCCGTAGCTCGCTCAGACCTTCAGGGACTCTTTGATGACGTAGCTTCAGCCCTGAAATCCTAACGGCTGAGAGCGCCTGTGCTAAATAATCCCTGAGGCGTTAAACTAGTGCCTTTTCTTGTTAATTATTATGCGGTTCCAGGGTATCAGATGCATGAATAAAGGCTAATGAGTGTATTCCAACACTAATGTTTACACAGCCCCTCTTTTCATGTTAAAATAATTGCAGCCTGATCTGAATGGTTTAATTTATGGCTGCAGCCTCGTTGTTTTTAATGTGATTGGAGGAATAAACAGATGTTCTGCTGTTAATGTGTCGCTCAGTTTCACCTTCTTCTTATTTTAACGTCATCTCCAGAAGACGGTGGGTTCATTTCTGCCCCGGCGGGTCGTTTGGAGCGACGCTCAGGGGTCACCCAGGGGTCCTTCAAGGTTTATTTAATGTCTCGTAAGTCATGTGACCTTACCTGTTTCTCCTCCTCCTCACTTCCAGTCAAACAAACACACAACCCGACACCGACCCGGAACATCACGTGAGGGATTAGGTGATGGGATTGGGTCGCGGCCCGAGGGATCTGTCTGATAATTCACTCTTTCACGTCCTGGATCGCTCACAAAGGTGTCGGCGGCGCTTTTTCGTCTGCCCTCCTTTCTGCTTCCCTCCTCGTGTGGAAACTTTGAAGTCCGGCGGCCCCCCCTGAGAGCAGGGCCCCCCCTGGGACGACACACCTGAAAGCGGATCCGCCTACCTGCCTCTGAGAACCTGCCCCTCCGCCCGCCTCCGCCGCTCCGCTGGAATGTGGAATGCACCTGAGCTGGATCCCGTACGAGGAAGGATGACTGCTGTAAACCGACCTGTTCCGGGACGGGAGCCTCCCTGGCAGGTCCCACGCACATCGTCATCGTTTCATTCGTCCCGTCAGGTTGCGGCGCCGGACGGCGATGGACGAATGCTGCCTGTCCAGCGAGGAGGTGGACAAACTCCGGGTCAGCAAGGAGATCGACAAACGGCTGCGCCGGGATAAATACGAGTCTCAGCGGGAGTTTAAACTGCTGCTGTTAGGTGAGTCCACACACACACACACACACACACACACACACACACACACACACACACACACACACACACACACACACACACACACACACACACACACACACACACAGAACTATCGTTGAAGAGTGTTCAGGAACCCTGAAGACGTTCAGTTTTCCCTTAAACGGCGTCTCTCATACTAAATACCAACACAATGAGCGCGTACCCTGACTTAGCCTGTTGGAATGCGGCCGCTCTGCTCGGAGGCTGCTGAGACACAAGGATGAGATGAAACACGTGTAAACGGAGCTCCTAAAACCATCACCAGTGATTTGTTGGCTTTTCTGCCATTTAAATTTACTTTTTGAGGACCACCAGGACAGGAGGCGTCCTGAAGTTCACTCCAGGTCTGGCAGCAGGTGACCCCGAGGTCGCGTTCTAATTGGTGGCTTCATATGTGCATTTAGCGCCTGGGACACGCCCACTTTTGTTGGCAGCATGTGTGCTCCGGGTTGCCTTTATTGGTCACATGACATGATTGGACAGTTGTCATTGTTGTTTTTCATGTCACACCCATTGTTAATATCACGATGTACACGATCCTCTATTATTGATCACATCTAAACAGTTGTTGCTAGCATTCCATCAATGTTGGGATGTTTTTATAGCGCTTTAAATATCTGAAACATGATTAATACTAGCACAGCTTAACAGGAAGTCTTGTTGACTGCTCATGCTAGCTGTGAGGTAGCATTTTGTCTCACACTAAGCTAACATTGAACCAATATTTATCAGTATCAGCTGATCTTTTTTATTTTAGTTCATATCCTCCACAAATTTGACCTGACTTTACATTTGCTGCCCCTGTAAGCACATTAGCTGTGCTAGCGAGCTGGTTTTAACCCCAAAAATATAACATGGGCATAATTAAAAACTTGCTTTAGGAATATAAAAGCATGTCCCGTAGATTTAAAAGATGAAGGAGTCAAACAGAACAGATTGATGCAACAGGAATGACTTCCGTCCGTCCTGCAGATATCTGGGAGTTTGTTCCGGAACATAAAACCGATTGTTAGTTCCGACAGAAAGCAGAGCCGTCCCTGAGCCGATCGTCTGGAGGCTTCCTAACGGATCCCAAACCCGGTTTGGCCTCAAACTAAAAGGACTTGTTGGTTTTTTCTGTTTTCTTGACCATCCAGCTCCGATTCTGCAAACATCTGCAGTGATGGGAAGATAACAAAACCTAAACAGTTTCAGGTTTCAGAGCGACACTTTGTTGACGTGTGAACACTAATCCAATGAAATCCATCCTGGTAACTGATTAATAAGATTATTCTCACATTCAGCTATAAAGCAGGTCTATTATAAATGCCTTCCTGTCAGTCACGAAATGCCCCACATGACCTTTGACCCCAGTCCCCCTGTGAGCTCAGGTTAGTGATTAGTGATGTTAGCAACAGGAGTGTGTTCACTGGGTCAGTCCAGGATACACACTCAGACACACACAACTAAAAGTGTGTGTGTGTGTGTGTGTGTGTGTGTGTGTGTGTGTGTGTGTGTGTGTGTGTGTGTGTGTGTGTGTGTGTGTGTGTGTGTGTTATCATTCATAGCAGGTGAATGAAGAAGTAAAAAACAAGTGCGTCTGCTTTTGCATTCTTTCATGTGCAGCTCAGGGAAAACAGAATGCTGTCGGTCTCGTTCCTGTAATCCTGTCAAGCTCAAACTAGAAGATGCCTGTTTTCAGTGTCTACTTCCACTGTTTCTTTCAAAATCTCATGTCATCTTATCATATCTCATCTCAGGTTATATAGTGTCATCATATCTCATCTCTTTATGTCATCTCATCATCTTATCTCATCATCTTATCTCATCTCAGTATATCTCATGTCATCTTATCATCTCATATCTCATCGGATCTCATCTGATCTCTTCATCTGATCTCCTCATCATATCTCATCTCCTCATCTCATCTCACCATATCTCATCTCATGTTATCTCATGTCATCATATCTCATGTTATCACATTATCTCACCTCATCATCTTACCTCATCATCTCATTTCATTATATCTCATCTCATGTCATCTTATCTTCTCATATGTAATTGGATCTCATCTCATCATCATATCTCATCATCTCATCATATCTCATCTCATGTCATCATCATCTCATCTGATCATCTCATATCTCATCGGATCTCATCTGATCTCCTCATCTGATCTCCTCATCTGATCTCCTCATCATCTCATTGCATCTAATCTCATCATCTCATCTTATCATATCTCATGCCATGTCATTATATCATATCTCATCTCATTCGTCCACAGGGACTGGAGAAAGTGGGAAGAGCACCTTCATTAAACAGATGAGGATCCTCCACGGCAGAGGCTACGACGAGGACGACCGGAAGGGTTTCGCCCTGCTGGTGTTCCAGAACACGGTGACGGCCATTCAGGCGCTGATCTACGCCATGAGGACGCTACAGATCGATTACGTTGACGACAACAACATTGTGAGAACCCCACTTGAAAAGAATTACAGCTGATTTCAGTGGACATGATTCACAGCAAGCAAAGTTATTTCTTTAATTCAGAAATGACTTTAATTAGAATGAATGGACCCTTTAGTTCAGATTAGTTCTGATCCACTTCCCTGAGCGACCCAGGAGGACTTTTGTGTTATCCATTAATCTTTTCTTGTTTCCGCTGCCCCAGAGGATCAGTGGGGTCCTGTTCAAGAGGACCAGACTCCAATTCCCATGTGGATTTCGTGTGTTTCAGGCAGAGAAACTGAGCCAAGAATCCACAGAGATGGATAAACAGCAGTTAGATGAATTATGTGACGCTCCTAACAAGTCGGACCGGGTCGTAAAGCTGTCCAAACAGCTCTAAATGTCGGGTTCTGTTGGGAACAAAATGTTTCAGAGCAGCGTTGGCTGCAGGGGTCATAGTGGCGGTTAGCATCTTCATAATTTTAGCCACTTAGCTGACGTTCCTGCCAGGATTTATTTACACCGGGGGTAGAGGAGGACTTTCTCTGGGTCGTCCCGGGACAGAGTCATATTAACCCTTCGAAACGCAGTTTAAATGTCTGTTAATCAAAACAACACATCACATAAACGGATTTTATAGTTAAACAATGGTGATGTGATCTAATTTTCATCCACTTGCCTCCTGAATATAGCGCCTTTTGTTTCGCCTTTCTATCTTATCTGGTTCCTGAGATACGTGCAAAAAATTTCCCGAATTTCCCTTGGGATTATTAAAGTATATATCTATCTATCTAAAAGTTGAAATTTGACCTTGACCTAGTTTTCTCAAGGTCAAGGTCATCATCTCATTTTCATCCCCTTTGCCGCTCAAGTAATGTTCTTTTTGTTTCATCTTTCTATCAGCAACGGTTGTGAAGATATTTGGTGGACTAACGGACGAACACACAAACACTGACCATTACAATACATCACCGCTTTGAAGCGGGATGTAATCAGTGATCAATAATCATGAACTCATGACGGCGTTGTGCGTTCCAGGCTCTTGCGGAGAAGCTGTGCCAGCTGGAGGCGGATAAAGTGTCCACCCTGGAGCGGTGGCAGGGGGACGCCATCAAGCGGGTGTGGAACGACCACGGAGTCCAGAGGTGCTACGACCGCAGGAGGGAGTTCCAGCTGTCCGACTCCGCCAAATAGTGAGATGATCACATGACCGATGCTAAGAGCTGTTGGATGCCAGCTGGTCAGCAAGCGGTTAAACTGTTCTCAACCCTTTTCAGTTACCTGAGTGACATGGACCGGATCATGGCCCCCGGGTACGTCCCCACAGTCCAGGACGTCCTGAGGGTCCGTGTCCCCACCACAGGCATCATCGAGTACCCCTTTGAGATCTCAAAAGTTATTTTCAGGTAAGGTCACGGAAAGATTCAAACAAACCGTGAAAGTTTTCAGGTTCTCCTGGTAATAACCTAGTTTTCTAGGGTAAATAGCCTAGTTTTCTAGAGTGTTTAGCCTAGAATTCTAGGGTACCCTAGGTTTCTAGGGTACTCTAGAAAACAAGGGTATTTACCCTAGTTACTGTACCCCAGTAAACTAGGGTATTTACCCGAGTTTTCTAGGGTAAACTCAGGTAAATACCCTAGTTTCTAGGGGATTTACCCTGGAAACCTAGGTAACTAGGGTATTTATACTAGTTTTCCGAGGTATTTACCCTGCAAAAAGTTGTTTTCTAGGGTATTTACCGTAGTTTACCCTGTGGGGAGGAGCTGGATCATTAAGTATGTGTGTGCGTCTGTTGATCTACTCTGCCTCCCCAGGATGGTGGACGTGGGCGGCCAGCGCTCCGAGAGGAGGAAGTGGATCCACTGCTTCGAGAACGTCACCTCCATCATGTTCCTGGCAGCGATCAGCGAGTACGATCAGGTCCTTTACGAGAGCGAGACCGACGTAAGGTCGAAAGCAGACCCTGCTGCTCCGCCACTGATTCTTGATCGCTAGTTCAGCATCAACTAGTTCCCTCCATTAACCCTTTCCTCACCTACTGCTCCAGAATCGGCTGATTGAAAGCCTCGCCTTGTTCAAGACCATCCTGTCGTACGCCTGGTTCCAGGAATCGTCCACCATCCTCTTCCTGAACAAGACAGACCTGTTAAAAGAGAAGATCGCCACCTCTCATCTGGCAACCTACTTCCCAGCGTATACTGGTAAAGATCTTCACGTGCTAGCAGTGTTAGAATAAAGTAGTCCTGGAAGTACAAGTTGAATCCGTTCCGTGACTGAGTTCCTAAGTCAAACAACATTTACCCATTTAAAATAACCAAAATAATTTTAATATGTTCTAGACTTTACCTGTGTGTAATTAATTATATATAAGTTACCTAAACAATGATAAAGAATGAAAAGAAACACAAAAGTCAAGAGAACACACGAGCTACGTCTTTACTCCACCAACGAGAACGAGATCCGGTCTCACTGATGATGTATCCATCCGCCAACACGCGGTAAAGAACGAGATGTGGTCTCACTGATGTCGTATCCATCCGCCAACACGCGGTAAAGAACGAGATGCGGTCTCACTGATGTCGTATCCATCCGCCAACACGCGGTAAAGAACGAGATCCGGTCTCACTGATGTCGTATCCATCCGCCATCACGCGGTAAAGAACGAGATCTGGACTCACCGATGTCGTATCCATCCGCCAACACGTGGTAAAGAACGAGATCCGGTCTCACTGATTTTTGTTTTTTTTCAGTGCTGGAATGGATTAATATTATTTTAGTTATTTTAAACGGTAAATGTTTGACTCAGTTTTCCCATCAGAGATGTTTTATAATGGTGTGGAGGTATATAGTGATGCTAGTGTTAGCCAGCTAGCCTGGACCACAAGCCTAGCTTATCCTAGCTTATCTTGATTTTAGACTGCTAGCTGAATGGCTAACTGAGGCGACTGCTTTGCCATCACAATAATTGTTTGGTCACCCCCCAGGACCAAAGTGTAATGCTGAGTCAGCGAAGAGCTTCATCCTGATGCTGTACAAGGAGCAACACGGGAAGCGTCAGAAGGCGCTCTACACGCACTACACCTGCGCCACGGACACGGAAAACATCCGGGTGGTCTTCAGGGCGGTCAAAGACACGCTGTTCATGGACAACATCCGAAACTTCAACCTGGAGTGAGACGAGACGGGGGGGGGCATGGTTCTAACGCCTCGTGTCTGAACCCCTTTAAGGACGATTTATGATAGAGGCCATGTAGTCACGCCGAGAAACAGGAAGTGTAGCTGATGTCATGTTAGAGCCTGATGTCTGACAGACAAAAGCAGTTAATATTTACCCATGGACAATAGAGGGGGGGGGTAGAAGGTTAGCATTAGCCTACAGGAAGCTACACGGCTGTAGTTTAATGTGTAAAAACGTCACGTATGAAACACAAACTTTAAGATAATTATTAAAGCACTAAAGTCAAGTTTCTAAGACACACGTGTTCTTCTTGACTTCACACCGTTAGGGGCAATAAACCATGGTGGGGCATTAGATCATGGGGAGGGGCATTAAACCACAGGGAGGGGGCGTTAGATGATGGGGAGGGGCATTAAACAGTGGGGAAGGGGCATTAGATCATAAGGAGGGGGCATTAGATCATGGGGGGGGCATTAGCTCATGAGGCGGGGGCATTAAACCACATGGAGGGGGCATTAGAGCATGGGTAGGGGCATTAAACCACAGGGAAGGGGCATTGGACCATGGGGAGGGGCATTAAACCACAGGGAAGGGGCATTAAACCACAGGGAAGGGGCATTGGACCATGGGGAGGGCATTAGATCATGCCTGGGGGGGACACGGAGGGCGTCTCAGCTGCAGCGACCGACCTTTGCCCTGCTGGCGCTGTGGGCGGGGCCACGACCTTCGCCCTGAACGCCAGGCTGCTGTCTTCCTGGTGCAGCAGGTAAGTGAACGGGGGGGGGGGGTGTTCATGGAGGACCAGCCGCTCCTGGGGGGGGGGTCCATTCACACCTGAACCTGCTGTGAGGCATTAGAGGTGCCCCCCCGGCCCCCTCCCTCAGTGCCTCTACCTGCGGCCGTGGCTCAGAGCCCTCACAGCCCTTATTTGGTCATAGCCCCGGTCACGTGACCACAAGATGGTGGCAGCTGGGCGCTGAGCATCTCGGCTGCAGCGGGAGGGACTCGAACCGGCAGCGGTGAGTCGACGGTCCGGTTCCGTTAGGGGACGCGGACCCGAACCGGGACGTGTTGCTATTCGCTACCGGACGGAAACGGGCGGGGGGGAGGGGGCATTACGTCATCAGCACCGGCTCGCAGCTCCTGTCGGGATGCTCGGAACAGCTGATCGGGTCGTGTTCCTCCCGCTGCCGGGTCTCCGGTGACCGGAAGCTGCTGTTCAGCCTCGCGGTCAGACGGTCCCCGTTCCGTCATGTTTGTTCCGAACGCGAACGGATCACGTGACGTCATTTGCATCTCTGTTCAGGCTGGCACGAGGCCGTCGGCTTTGAGTCTGCGCGAGGAAGAGGGGGGAGGGGGGTCCTCGTGACGTAACGAGACCCTCACCCCCCTTTGTTTGAATTGGGGGATTGTGACCTTTAACCTCCTCCCTCCCCTTCCGCTGTTATCACCTCACCTCTGATCTGTAATCTGATTGATAATCTGATCGATAATCTGATCTAAAGATGACTTTGAGTCTTGATTAAATATCAGCTGATAGGATGTCAAACATCTACCTGTCAGGTGGGGTTCTTCATCAGGTGGGGTTCTTCTTCAGGTGGGGTTCTTCATCAGGTGGGGTTCTTCTTCAGGTGGGGTTCTTCATCAGGTGGGGTTCTTCATCGGGTGGGGTTCTTCATCAGGTGGGGTTCTTCATCAGGTGGGGTTCTTCTTCAGGTGGGGTTCTTCATCAGGTGGGGTTCTTCATCGGGTGGGGTTCTTCATCAGGTGGGGTTCTTCATCAGGTGGGGTTCTTCATCAGGTGGGGTTCTTCATCAGGTGGGGTTCTTCTTCAGGTGGGGTTCTTCATCAGGTGGGGTTCTTCATCAGGTGGGGTTCTTCATCGGGGTTCTGGTGGGGTTCTGTCCACTCCTCAGAGGGTTTTTGGTGCGGTGAGGAACACGCCCCCCCCTCCAGGCGTCTCGGTCCAGCAGCTTGGGGTCTCGTCTCCGGTCCTCAGTATGGACCCATCACCAGAGGAGGCTGAAGGCCGACCAGGTCAGTAAGGGGTCACCGCAGTGACGCCTTCAGGAGGGGGTCGATGCTGAGTGTCACGGCTGTCTCCACAGCGCCCCCCACCACTCTACCCCTACAAGGAGGCCCCGCCCACAGGAAGAAGCTGTCGGCGCCCCGCATCAGCCTGTCCCTGGACCAGAGCGAGGACGACCTAGGGGACACGCCGGACGACCTGGACATCAACGTGGACGACCTGGAGACCCCGGAGGACGGAGACTACCTGGACTACACCGACCACGAGCTGGACTGGGAAGGTGGGTTGCCCAGCACCCGTCCTACTGGGCGAGAGACGCGTCCCTGGAACAGCTGGACCGTCTCATCGGTATCAGTCTCTGTGGTTCATGGTCGTGTTAAAGTTCTGGCCACGTGAATCGTGTTTCCGTGACGACATTTCACGGTTGGACAAGCAGTCGTAATGTGATGGAACTGGGCAGGGCTGCATTCCATTTAGCGGTACCAGGGTTAAGGTTCTGGTCTAGTGTGCTCTGGAAACCTGGAGCCGATCCAGCAGTAACACGGCGTTTGGCCTACTGTCCCGTCAGAACCCAGCGCAGCCAATCGGAGCGCCGCTAGCGAGACACGTGACCTGATCCCGACCTACGGCGCCGAGGAGGAGCGGCGCGACGCTCGCCTTTGGAGGACGGTCGTCATCGGAGAGCAGGAGCACCGCATCAACATGAAGATCATCGAGCCCTACCAGAGGGTCATCTCCCACGGAGGTACCACCTTCACCCTCCTCATCCTCATCCCCGTCCATAGAGCACGAAGACGTGGTTGTTGTCGTCGTTCTCGTAGAACAGCTGACTCACACAGATGCTCGTCAGATTAATTTCACGCTCAGAGCGACAGGAATATGTTTTCGGCCCCAAGGGAATCTGGGAAAAACTGTCTGTGACAGGTTCATGAGGGAAACGCCTGCAGACGAGACCCAGGGCTGAGGAACACCTGGCTCCAGAAAGCGTTCAGGAAATAAAACTCAACACAAAC